>NW_025423256.1:5217583-5470349 GCF_020497125.1 Mauremys mutica
CAATTAGAGTCTAGTACATTTTAACAGGCAGAAAATGTCCTATTCTGGTCTAGCCCCATTTGACTCCTTCTGTCCATCTTCTTCCTTCGCCCTCAGTGTCTTTCCTTCCCCATTGGGGACATGCAGAGATGAACCCCAGTCAGTCTGTGTCACAGAGAGTCAATCTCCTAAGGAATGTGGGTGAAGGATTCCAGCTGAATTAACGCCGTTCACCTGGGTTAGAAACATTTGTTTCTTTCGAGCACATAGTGGGAAATGGGACATTAATTCAGACCCAGGAGGCAAGGCAGAGAGGCTTCATGCTCTTGATCTCCATGAAGGGAGAGAGGATCCCCAGGAAGGAACAGAGCTTCCTTTAGATTCAAGCTGGGTCTCCTGGAAGTTGGAAAAGACCCTTGGTCACTGAGGATCTCATGGCACCGTGCTGCTCCAGAGGCTCGAGAGTCTTGGGTGCGGGGAGGGTGTCACTGCACAGTCTGAAATGGAAGGGAGGACCCTGGAAGGGAGCGGGAGGAACAGAAAATGGAGAGGAATGAAACAGAATAAACGCCTCTTCTGTCTCCCATCCCCAACCCAGCAAGAACTGTTATCAGTGGGGAAACTCCCCATGATGAATGACAGAGACCACAGAGACATTGGCCTCATGCTGAGAAGTAAGGTGACCAATCACCAAGTGTGAAAAATCAGAGACTTTCCCCAGATGCATTGGTGGTATAGTGGTGAGCATAGCTGCCTTCCAAGCAGTTGACCTGGGTTCAATTCCCAGCCAATGCAATGATGTGATGATTCCTCCACTGGGAATTGGTTTAATTTCAGTCACATTGTTTCAGTTTATCAATGGAATGAAAGAATCAGTGTCCCAAATCCCAACAGGTCATTAAACACCCAGTGGAGGAAGAAAGGGGTGGGACTATACAATGAGCAGTTGGAGTCATCCTGGTATTACAATGCTTGGTTTATTTATTTATTTTTAATTTCCTTTACTTCCCTCTCCCTGTTAGACTCAGAGCCTTTAAGGTCAAAAGGGACCAGTGTGATCATCTAGTCTGACCTGCTGCACCTTGCAAGCCAAAAGACCCCACCCACCCACTCCTGTAATAGACCCGGGAGGGGAGGCAGCTCCATGCTCTGCCCCTACCCCAGGCAGCACATGGAGGCCCTCTGCTCCCCTCCCCCAACGGGTGTGCAGAGATGTCCCAGGAGCACTAAGGTGGCTCCATGCCCACTCCGCCTCCGTCCCTCCGTGCCGCTCCCAGAAGTGGCTGGCATGTCCCAGCATCCCCTGGGGTGGGGGGAGTGTCTGTAGCCAATGGGAGCTCTGGGGGCAGCACCTGCAGACACCAGCACATGGAGATCCCCTGGCGCCACTCATCTAGGAGCTGCTGCCAGAGGGTTGTGTGTACCGGTCACTTTGGGAGCTGCACCACCCCTCCTGCACCCCACCCCCACCCCCAGCGCAGAGCCCACACCCAAATTTCCTCCCAGAGCTTTGCTTGTCGTCCTTTCACCAGAACCATCCTTCTTCTCCTGGGCTGCAAGTAGCCACCCCTGGGAAGCCAAGAGGCAGGCACAGGATTCTGCAAGGTAATTGTCCCACAGTGCCGCGATGGACAGTGCGATGAAGGTAAGTCTTCCTGAGGCACAATGAACTGCAATGCAGCGAACCACTGGCCAGGCGGTCGGGGCGAAGGGCATTCACTGGAGGTACAAGCTTGTGAGTGACTCCTGAACACAGGGCCCCTTCCCCTTTTAAGGACCTCCTCCTCATGGCCTGCGACTGGAGATGACTTGGCTGCATCTGGTGGGTCACACTCCACCTTGGGCAATGTCCATGCTCTGGGTGTGTGAGTGCTGCCTAATGAGAGTCCCAGACACCTTGTCTATCTAGGAGCTCTTCTGATCTTCAACCAGCCCCTTCATCCCACAAGCATTGCGGGGGAGGGGGAAAGCCACTTCACAGGCATTCAGAGAGGAAGAGGAGACAAAAATGGGAATGGGGGAAGTATAACAGACCTATTGAGCATAGAAATCACTGCTGCTCCTACAACAGCAGGGACAGGCCACTCGGAGTTGGGAAAAATTAAGCCATCATGTTTCTGCCTGGTTTTGAACCAGGAACCTTTTGCGTATTAGGCAAACGTGATAACCACTACACTACAGAAACTCTGGTGCAGGGCTCTGCCCTTCCCTTCATAAGAACAGAACAATGGCCAGACCAAAGGTCCATACAACCCCATATCCTATCTGCCAACAGTGGCCAATGCCAGGTGCCCCAGAGGGACTGAACCTAACAGGCAATGATCAAGTGATCTCTCTCCTGCCATCCATCTCCACCCTCTGACAAACAGAGGCTAGGGACACCATTCCTTACCCAGGCTGCCTAATAGCCATTAATGGACTTCACCTCCATGAATTTATCTGCAAAAATAATGAGGAGTACTTGTGGCACCTTAGAGACTAACAAACTTATTTGAGCATAAGCTTTCGTGGGCTAAAATCCACTTAATCAGATGCTTACAGTGGAAAATACAACAGGAAGATATATATACACAGAGAACATGAAAAAATGGGTGTTGCCATCCGCACTATAATGAGAGTGAGCAGTTAAGGTCAGCTATTATCAGCAGGAGAAAAAAACCTGTAGTGACAATCAGGATGGCCCATTTCCCACAGTTGACAAGAAGGTGTGAGTAACAGTAGGGGGACAAATAAACATGGGGAGATAGTTTTACTTTGTGTAATGACCCACCCACTCCCAGTCTTTATTCAAGCCTAATTTAATGGTGTCCAGTTTGCAAATTAATTCCAATTCAGCATCTCTCGTGGGAGTCTGTTGTTGAAGGTTTTTTGTTGTAATATTGCGACTTTTAGGTCTGTAATCGAGTGACCAGGGAGATTGAAGTGTTCTCTGGCTGTGTTTGAATGTTATAATTCTTGATGTCTGATTTGTGTCCATTTATTCTTTTATGTAGAGACTCTCTGGTTTGGCCAATGTACATGGCAGAGAGGCATTGCTGGCACATGATGGCACATATCACATTGGTAGATGTGCAGGTGAATGAGCCCCTGATGGCATGGCTGATGTGATTAGGTCCTATGATGGTGTCCCCTGAACAGATATGGGGAGAGAGTTGGCAATGGGCTTTGTTGCAAGGATAGGTTCCTGGGTTAGTGTTTTTGTTGTGTGGTTGCTGGTAAGTATTTGCTTCAGGTTGGGTGGCTGTCAGTAAGCAAGGACTGACCTGTCTCCCAAGATCTGTGAGAGTGAGGGATTGTCCTTCAGGATGGGTTGTAGATCCTTGATGATGCACTGGAGAGGTTTTAGTTGGGGGCTGAAGGTGACGGCTAGTGGGGTTCTGTTCCTTTCTTTGTTGGGCCTGTCCTGTAGTAGGTGACTTCTGGGTACTCTTCTGGCTCTGTCAATCTGCTTCTTCACTTCAGCAGGTGGGTAGTGTAGTTGTAAGAACGCTTGATAGAGATCTTGTAGGTGTTTGTCTCTATCTGAGGGGTTGGAGCAAATGCGATTGTATCTTAGAGCTTGGCTGTAGACAATGGATTGTGTGATGTGGTCTGGGTGAAAGCTGGAGACATGTAGGTAAGTATAGCGTTCAGTATGTTTCCGGTATAGGGTGGTGTTTATGTGACCATTGCTTATTAGCACAGTAGTGTCCAGGAAGTGGATCTCTTGTGTGGACTGGTCCAGGCAGAGGTTGTAGGTGGGATGGAAATTGTTGAAATCATGGTGGAATTCCTCAAGGGTTTTCTTTTCCATGGGACCAGATGATGAAGATGTCATCAGTGTAGCACAAGTAGAGTAGGGGCATTAGGGGACGAGAGCTGAGGAAGCGTTGTTCTAAGTCAGCCATAAAAATGTTGGCATACTGTGGGGCCATGTGAGTACCCATAACGGTGCCGCTGACTTGAAGGTACACATTGTCCCCAAATGTGAAATAGTTATGGGTGAGGACAAAGTCACAAAGTTCAGCTGTGACATTATCAGGGATACTGTTCCTGACGGCTTGTAGTCCATCTTTGTGTGGAATGATGATGGAGCGTCTACATAGCCAGACAATCCTGCTGTCAGGGTGCCAATGCCTGAGATGATGGGGCATCCAGGATTTCCAGGTTTATGGATCTTGGGTAGCAGATACAATAACCCTGGTTGGGGTTCTAGACTGTCTTATTGCCAAGGGACGGAGAAACTCGGCCAGCAGCAGGGGGTGCATAACACCGCCCTAGTGTGGGGGTGACAGTGCCTCCAAGATCCTGACACCCCTATTGGTTCCACTGCTGGTTGTTTTCCTTTTCCGGTGGGACTTTGGGCAAGTTGCCCCCCCCTCTAGGGCTCTGTTCCCAGCAGTCAAATGGGGATTTCGTACCTTCCGGCTATTGGAAAGTGCTGGGAGAATCCCCCAGCCAAAGCTGCTCTGACAGCGCTAAGCAGCATCTGACCATTCAAGGTCGGAGCGCACTGCCCAGGAGGAGGAGTGTTTGGCTCTGGGGTTTCACTTCAGCCCAGTCTAGAGAGAGGGGCCCAGCCATGGGGTTTGGCTCAAGAAGACCAAGTCTCCAATTTGTTATGGGCGTTTTGAATTCCAGTCCTGAGCTCCAAAGTGCTTGGTGTCAGCTGCACATTTTAGAAGCATGCTCTCCACTCCATTTTCCAAATCATTCATGAAACTATTGAATAGTACCGGACCCCGGACTGATCCCTGCCGGACCCACTAGGTCCCCCCTCTCCGTTGGGCAGCCAACCATGGAGAAGGGCCCTTGGAGTCTGGGCTTTCAACCAGCTCTGCCCCCACATGTCACTGATTGCATCTAGACCGCATTTCCCTGGTTTGCTTGTGAGAATGTCCTGCGGGACTGTGTCAAAAGCCTTAGTGACCCCAAGATAGATCCCATCTACTGTTTACCCACCTCCACTAGGCCTGGAGGTACAGAGAAGGGAAGTGACCTGTCACCAGATGGATCAGACTGAACAGGTTTCAGACCTCGAGGAGGCTCTTACCTTCTAAACAGGGACGGTTGTTTTCTAGTAAAATCACTACAAGGGAAGGAGAAAACTCGAAAGAGGTTCCTCCTGGCGCTCACGTCCGTGAGCCCGAATACTCTCTCAGTCCTCAGAGAGACCTGGAGAAGGAGACTTGCTGGAGCAAAGCCACAGGGGTCTCTGAGGTTTCTCTGGCCCCTCGCCCCGTCCTGCCTGGCTGATGTCAGCATCTCTCTGTGAGGTCACCACCTCCCCACCACCTTGGACCAATAGTCTGAGGTCCTGCAAAAGGCCTTTGTGATGTCACTGCCACACCCCTCCCTTGCTGTGCCAATGTCCTGCTCCTGGCCAGGCACTTTGGAGGTTTGAGCTACTCCCTGGGGATCACCCCACTCGAGGAGCGTTCGTTCTAGGCAGCAAGCCGGCTAGACAGGAAAACATCAGACGCTGCTCCCAGTGCTACACTCAGTTTTTCAGAAATTAGTCGACTTTATGGCCAGAAGAGACCATTAGAGCATCTAATCTGACCCCTGCATATCACAGGCCTCCTGTAGGACACAAGAGCTACTTTTGGGGCAAACACATTCCAGAAAGGCATCTGGTCTTCATGAAATGACATCAGGAGATGGAGAATCCACCACTTTCCTTGGTAGCTTGTTCCTGTGGTGAATCATCCTCGCTGTTGAATTTTTTGTGCCTTAGTTGTAATATGAATTTGTCTCTTTTCACCTTCCAGCCATTGGGTCTTCTTATGCCTTTCTCTGCTAGATTAAAGAGCCCTTAAATACCCAATCTTTTCTCTCCATTTCAGCACTTCAATGAAGTCACCTTTCAATCTTCTTTTGATCAGCTAATCAGGTTGAGCTCTTTCAATAGCTCACTAGAAGGTATTTTTCTCCAGCCCTCAGAACATTAGGTGGCTCTTTGCTACCCCAGCTCCAATTTCACAACATCTTTTTCAAATGAGGACACCAAAACTGGAGGCAGTATTCCAGTATCAGTCTCCCTGATGCCGTGTCACCTGCTGTGACGTTATTGACATAATCTGTAACTGTATAGATCACCGTTGTGACCACTGTTCTATATTTGCAGCCAATATTACAGAGAAGTGGTAATGTAAGGGGATCTATGGAGAGGTTCTGATTGGCTGATTATAATGATGCTATCTCTAGATGGGTATCGTTTTTTTGTAATTGACATTATGAATATTGGCTCTATGCTGCCTGTATTTCAAACTTGTGCTCTGCTTCAGGGAATGATACCTTTGTTTAATTGATGAAAACATAAACTAGACACTTAGAGGATTGGAACTGATTTCAGCTGATGGACAGGTTTGCTAGGTTTTTATGCATTTGGACAGTGAAATATTGAGTGTTCACATTCATTTCAAGCATCCTTGTATGGTGGAGCTCCTGAACATAATGAAAAAGAATTTTTTTTTCTTTTTTTTTAAGAGGGCATCTGGGTTTGAACAAAGGACCACTTGATCTGCCATCAAACACTCTATCACTGAGCTATACCCCCATTACAACAGGAATATGGAATTGTGGTCTCCAGGACTTTGAAGGACAGACCCTGCTTCATCGAGCTCCTTTGTCATTCGCAGACCACAGGTGGTTTTAAAAATGGGGTTTGATTAAACTTCTTAAATGTGGTAAACACCACAGCTTGCACACCCACTGATATAGCTTCTCCCCATGACAGAGCTGCCACCTCCTGGGGAAGTGGATTGACTACACCAACAGGAAAACTCTCCCCCCTCAGCATGGAGCAGTGGTTCTCAAGCTGTGGGTCAGGACCGCAAAGTGGGTCGTGACCTTGTTTTAATGGGGTCACCAGGGGTGGCATTAGACTTGTTGGGTCCTGGGGCTGGAGCCAAAAGTCTGAGGCCCCCTTACCCAGGGCTGAATCCCTCAGGCTTTGCCCTCCCCCCCACAAGTGGAGGGGCTTAGTCCCTCTTTCCAGGGCTACGTATTAAGTTATTTTGGCAGAAGGAGGTTGCAGTGAAAGGACGTTTGAGAAACCCTGGCATAGAGCATCTCCATTACTGAGCTGCAGCAGCCTAGACTCACTGTTTGAAACATTGACCTGGCCTTAGCCTCTGAATATGTCTAGGCTTGGCTCCCTATGGCACTGTTGTGATCAGACCCTGGAAGTGCAGCCATGGAGACACCACACACCAGCCTTGCCGAGCTGGCAAGGATCAAACCTTCACAGAAAGACCCCCATGGTTTTCTAGCCCAGCTACCTAAGGCCTCAGCCACAACCAGTTAACACAGGGGCCTTT
Source organism: Mauremys mutica (assembly GCF_020497125.1). Taxonomy (NCBI): domain Eukaryota; kingdom Metazoa; phylum Chordata; order Testudines; family Geoemydidae; genus Mauremys; species Mauremys mutica. The sequence goes on from NW_025423256.1 coordinate 5,224,864, forward strand.
CTACACTCTGGTTCTGTTCTCACTGAAGGGTCATTACAAATTGTTTGCTCAGACCAGCTTCCCCAGCACACTCACTGCTGTGCAGCTCTGTACGTGTGGCCATGGCTGAACAGCAAGAATTCCTGCCCATTTCCCCAGTGGCTGGAGCATGGCTACAGTGTGTTTGTGGTTAATGATGTTGCTGTAGATTGTTCATTCCCTGCCCTGGCAATTCAGACAGTCCCTTTTCCCATTGTATTGCCAGCACCTCTGGGAGTCCAATAACAGAGGCAGGTTTTCTCTGGGCATTGAGATTTTTGAGGGCGTTGGTGGCTACTTTCTTTCCTCACCCTGGAGTAAACTCAGCTTTTTATTCCATCCTTGATGGTTCATGGAATAACAACAGCAGCATGAAGAGGAGAGTGAATATCTCACTGCCAGGGGGAAGGTGGATGCATCCCCTCTGTCTGACCATTGCCATTGCAGGAGAGAAGGTTTCAGTGGAATCGAATGCCCTGGCTCAGACAATAGACACAGGGAGGTTTTGCTGTTCATGGATCTGTGCAAAGGAAATTGTGTGTCTGTGTGAAAATGAGGAGGGATATGAAATGCCCATGTGGTGGTGCCTAAGGCAAAAGGGAACCCTAGAGGATTAGATTAGGATAAGTTCTCAAGCAACATGTTTCTTACTTTGTCCATCTGTTAGTTTTGATTATTATCGATGGAAAGATTTTGCCATTGGGTCATGTGTTTACATAGAAATTGACATTTACCAACAAATACGTAATTCTTCCAAGCCTGCCTAGTCTGCCGGTGGTGAGTTTAGAGGGACACACTCACTCTTCCCACCCCGCATGCCAGGCCTGTGCTCTCCAGAATGTCAACTTCCCACAGAGCTGGGATCCTTCCCTCATCTCCCCCCAGACCACTGCCCCACCCCCACTTCTGGGGTCCCCTCCCAACACTGTCCAACTCCCCTGCTGGCAGGATCCCTTCCCATTCCTTTCATTTCCTGCCTCCCCTCTGAGCAGAAGCTCTGCATTGTTCCCACAGTGGGAATTGAACCCAGGCCGCCTGGGTGAAAAACCAGGAATCCAAATCACAAGACCATATGGGACTTGTATAGTCATTAGCACATTTACACATTCACACCCAATAATTCAAAGTAGCCATTCAAAAAAACTTCTAAAACAGACTTCAAAGAGAAATTGCAGAGTTACAATTGATTTGCAAACTTAACACCATTAATTTGAGCTTGAATAAGGACTGGGAGTAGCTGGCTCGCAACAAAAGCAATTTTCCCTCTCTTGGTATTGACACCTCCCCATCAATTATGGGGAGAGGACCACATCCACCCTGACTGAATTAGCCTTCAACACTGGTTCTCCCCTTGTACGGTAACTCCCGTCACTTCATGTTCCAATCTATATTTATGCCTCTATCTGCAATTTTCACTCCATGCATCTGAAGAAGTGGGCTTTTTACCCACGAACGCTTATGCCCAAATAAATCTGTTAGTCCTTAAGGTGCCACCGGACTCCTCATTGCTTTAAATTCTAAGCTGATCTTAACCCTTTCAGTACCCTTACAAACTTAGATGCTTCTCACCACAGGCTGGCTGGTGGCTTTTCAGCCAGGCTCTCCCCTTTCATCAGCGCTTCAGTTGCTTGGTGTGGGGGTGTCTGTAGACGCAGGTGGCAGAGAGAGATAAAGCATGGCAAATGTCTCTTCTTTTATCATGTCCTTTCTTCCCTCATGGCTTTGCCCCCCCTTCAGAGTCAGGTGAGCATCACTGCGTCTCTCCAAGCAAGTCTGAGCAATTCCCCTGGGGTGTCCTCATGCAGGTGAGTCATTGCATTGTAGCTCCCTTGCTGGGCAATGGCTGTCGATGGGTTGTTTGACACCCTGTCCTGGTGTTGGTTACTTTCCTTGCTGTTGCCACTGGGGAGCTAATATTTGGCTGACTCCCCCACCTTACAGCACAGTGACAACCACACTGCACAATTCTCATAACTTCATATGCATGAATGGTATACATCTATGGGTAGAGAAGTGACTTTCAGCAGATCATATCCTTTCCCTGATACCTTACAAGTCATGCTCTCTATGTAAGATCACGATGATTATGGGGGTTACAGCCGCTCCCCGAAAGGTATAGAATGTCACACTGAGATTCTATTTTCCTTTGTTCTGTAACAGCATTACAGAGATCCAGTGACTGACCAATGGCATTTCCAAGTGCTAAAATAGCAAGCGATGTCGGTCTCTCATTGGCCATCAGCGACTGAAGATGTGGTTTAATGAGCTGAAGCTTCAAGGCGAGGGTGGCTCTGTCCACTGCCTTCCGTTGCACTGCTGGGCCCCAAGTCTGTCACCACTTTCTCCAGGTTTGTCCATCAGTCTGTGCCAGGGTGAGCAAAAGCCAAGCAGATGGAGTTTCTGTAGTGTAGTGGTTATCACGTTTGCTTAACATGCAAAAGGTCCCTGGTCCAAAACCAGGCAGAAACATGCTGGCTTCCTTTTCCCAGATCCCCTTGCTGTTCAGGAAGGCCTCCTCCTTCTCCTATTGGCCTGTCCCTGGGATAACTCCAACCCCTGCATGACAGAGGGTGCTGACAGCAGTGGAGAAAGCACCTTGGCGTCAGGCTGGAGAACCTAGAGGAGTGCGGCGTGTCACCTTTTGGAGGCTTGAGGCTTGGCCTCCTCTGCCCTGGGAGGTTGGCCGGTGGAGGCCGGCTCTTCCTGCTGGCCTCCTCTGCGTGACTTGCCAAAGGAGGAAGTGAGGCAGGAATGGGGCAAAAGAGGAAAGTCAAGCTGAGAAAGGCAGGGCAGAAAGTAAGCACATCATTGCGGCTAAATGGGGTTAGTAGAGCATCACCATTCGTTCTGCAAAGCCGGGGGAGGTGCGGTTGGCTGCTGGGAGGCAGAATCCTGTGCCTGCCTGTTGGCATCCCAGGGATGGCTCCTTGCAGCCCAGGAGAAGCGGGGTTCTGGGGGGAAGGAAAAGCAGCAATGGTGAGGCTGAGTGGGCTCCTTTCTGGCCAAGATGGTGGGTCAGGGAGTTGCCTGTAAGCCATAAGTGGACTTGGTGGAGTGAAAACCGCTGCTCCATTCTGGCTGACCTGGGGGAGCCATTAATGACTTGGGAGTGGAGGCAGGGCACTGGCTGTGAGCAAATGGGATCCAGGAAGCCCCAGCCTGCCCTTCCAGGGGCCGAGTCGTCTTCTTCTCTCCTGCCATGGGGAGCCCGGCCTAGAGCCTGCCCAGCATGCACTGCAGCTCGAGCATTAAGCCTTCCTGTGGCATAACCGAACTACGGCCTAGCGTAATAAGGTGTAAAGTTTAGATTGTGAATTTATCTTTAATTTCCATGGTAACTTACTTTGATCTTTTATGCCTACCACTTATAATCCTTAAAACTCCATTTTTCCGTAGTTCATAAATCTGTTTTATGAAACTGGTGTATTTTGCTTGAAGTTCTTGGGAAATCTCAGCTCCATTACAAGGCTGGTTCATGTACTATTCACAGTGAGGGAGGGGTGGACTCTGCGTAATAAACTCACTATTGTGTCCTACAGGAGGCCTGTGATATGCAGGGGGTCAGATTAGATGCTCTAATGGTCTCTTCTGGCCATAAAGTCGACTAATTTCTGAAAAACCGAGTGTAGCTTTGGGAGCAGCGTCTGATGTTTCCCTGTCTAGCCGGCTTGCTGCCTAGAACAAACGCTCCTTGAGTGGGGTGATCCACAGGGAGTAGCTCAAACCTCCAAAGTGCCTGGCCAGGGGCAGGACATTGGCACAGCAAGGGAGGGGTGCGGCAGTGACATCACAAAGGCCTTTGGCAGGACCTCAGCCTATTGGTCCAAGGTGATGGGGAGGGGTGACCTCACAGAGAGATGCTGACATCAGCCAGGCAGGACAGGGGCGAGGGGCCAGGGAAACCTCAGAGACCCCTGTGGCTTTGCTGCAGCAAGTCTCCTTCTCCAGGTCCTATTCCCAACTCTGCCACTGACTGGCTGTGTGACCTCAGACAACTCAATTCTCCTTTCTCAGCCTCAGCTTCTCCCTCTTTCGAGTAGGGATAATAATGTTCCGCTCCTACCTACTTCACAGTGCGTGGAGGCAGGCTCGGCTCTAGGTTTTTTGCCGCCCTAAGCAAAAAAAAATTTGGCTGCCCCTATCCCAGCCCTGGGCTCCCCCTCACACCCTCCTGCTGCCCGAGCCCTGGGCTCCCCCCAACCTGCACCCGCTGCCGCAGCTCTGGGCCTCCCCAAACCTGCATCCCCGCTGCCACTCCACCCCTGGGCTCTTCCCCCGCCCAACCCACACCCCCCTGCCATTCCAGCCCTGGGCTCCCCCCCCACATCCTGTGCTGCCCCAGATCTGGGCTCTCCCCTTCCCCCCCCACCAATGCTCCCCAACCCACACACCCCCTTCCGCCCCAGGCCTGGGTGCTCCCCCCAAACTGCACCCTCCTTCCACCCCAGCCCTGGGTCACTGGTAACTTGCTCCCAGGGCGGGTCATTCAGCAGGAATTTTGGATGTGCACAGAGCACAGACAGGATTGGTTCCCATATGGTTACAGAACTGCAGTAAAATGGAACAATTTTCAGCTTGTGTGATTGGAGGATACCTGGATGCATATTATAAGACTGTCCTCCATAAATGAGGAAAAGTTGAGGTGCCTTTATTATTCTTTGTTTCTATGGGGAATTTGCCAGTGCAATATCACTGTTTTCCTTTCAAACAAACAAAACTAGAAAAAAATGGCAATGGCTGTTGAAAATAGCAATTCCAGTCCTAATAACCCCTGGGAAGCATTTCTTGCTCAATTTTATCCTACTTTTTCTACAGCAAATGACAGTGGATCAGTATTTTTGATTTGGGAGAAATGAAGTAACAGCTGCCCAAATTGAGCTCCAGCACTCCTGAATTTTGAGGTGTTCAAGTCTGGAAGGCAGGTGCTAGATTCTCTTTCTGAACATTAGCTAAATTTGGAAAGGAAAAGTCAATTTCTGCTTCCATGACTCAGAAGGGGAAATCCTTCTACGTGCCTGGTACTGTATCTAGATGTAAGTGGGGGAATGGTCCTGCTATTGTGGGGAACTTTCCTGGCTTCTGCACTACCCCGGTGAAGTGGGCTGGCAAAAGGAACTGAGTCCTCGCTCCCACTTCCTTTACCCAGAGGCCTCCCTGCCCTTGAGGACTCCCCTTCCACTCTCCTGTCTGGCAGAGTCCTCGTAACCCCAACAAGGCCTGGCCCAGGATTCCTGGGGGACTTGACCCCCCCAACCCTTCTGTGGTCACCCAGGACAGGGGCTAGGGTGTCCCTCTCTTTGCACTGCGCACCTTCCTGACCCACTGATCACATCATACAATTTAAAGCAAATACAAGTTATTTAATTAATAAAATTTAAAAAATAAGAAAAAATGGGAAAGGTAAAAGGAAAACACATCACCCCGCTCTGTGGCAGGGACCATCACAAAAAGTGTCTCTGGACATCAGGGCACTTCACAGTCTGTTCTTTGTAGGTCCCAGGCCGCTCCTCATGCCCTGGCTGTGCTGCAGGGACGCTGCAGGTTGGACACTTGCTCTGGCGGTGGCCACACACTCTCTGGCTCTGGGTGGCAGGACCCTTCTCCCCAGCATCACCCCCGCCCTGTCAGGGTTACGATCCCCCTCCAAGTCTGGCCTGCAGGGCCTCTTGGCTGAGGCGTCTCCTTGTGCTGGGCCCACTGCCCGGGGTCCCCCTCGCTCTCCCCAGCTGCTCACCGCACCCAGCTCCGGACTGCTCCAGCTCCGCTCTGCCTCAGCACGGCTGCTGCTGCTGCTCTGCCTTCAGCTCCCTGGGCTGCTTGTCTGGCCTCTCTGGCTCCAGTTGTTACAGCTCTGCTCCCAGGGCAGGGCTGCTCTCTCTGGGCTGTGCTCTGGCTTTGGGGCTGCAGCTCTGCTACCATCAGCTCAGCTTGGGTCCCCTGCTCTCTCCTTAGCTCGGCCCCACTCCATGTGACTCAGACAATTCCAGCTCACAGGGAGGATGGGACCCCCCTGGCCTCCTGACTCCTTGAATAGCCTGCCTGCCCTGTCAATCAGGCTGACCTGGAGCATTGGTCTCTCCACATTGTTCCTGGGGACTGTCAGTCTCAGGCTCCTGATTTCCCATCGACCCCTCCCTTTTTAGTGCTGGGAGCTAGCAACCAAACACCCCCACTGAATGTTAGTAAGGGGGCAACAGTCCCCTTACATAAAGCATCTAAATCCCCTGGGCACAGCTCGCCAGGGCACAGCTTGGGAGCTGCACTGGGAATCCATCCTGCAGGAAATCCCTTCCCCCCTCTGCTAGCTTGTGTTTTGTTACAGCCCTGGAAATAATCCCGCTGCCTGCATGTGTTCTGCAGAGAACAGAGGAGCAAATTCTCTCCCTGTTCACTCTTCCACAGCCATTAAAGGACGGAATAAACCCCCAGCAGCGCCCTGCCCCACAGAGTCCCCCTGTGTAAGGAGAGAGATGTGCAGTGACTAGGGCTCCAGCTCAGCGTCACCAGGTTTATATAACTTTTGGTGATGCCCAGAACTGGTCCAAGTCCTGCCCGTCCTTCCTTGCCGCCCCCCCAAAGCACTGCGGGGGAGTTTGGGTACATGAGGTGCAGGCTGTGGGCTGGAAAGGGGGTTGGGGTGCAGGGGAGGTGGGGGGTGGACCCTGGGAGGGAGTTTGGATGTGGGCTCTGGGCTGGGGCAGGGAGTTGGGGGGCAGGGGTGGGCTCTGAGAGGGAGTTTGGCTGTGGGCGGGGTGTGTGATCTGGGCTGTGGCAGAGGGTTAGGGTGTGGCACCTATTTTGCGCAGCTCCCGAAAGTGACCCACACCCCGATCTGGCAGCAACTCCTACATGGAGGAGGCCCGGGGGGCGTGGGTCTCCTGGCACCACTGCCCGCTGGCACCACCCCTGCAGCTCCCATTGCCGCAGTTCCAATGGCAGAGTTGGCACTTGGGGTGGGGGCAGCGTGCGAGAGACACACCCCACGGGGGCCGCAGGGATATGCCAGATGCTTCTGGGAGTGGTGTGCCGTGCGGAACGAGGGTGGGCAGGAATCCACTTTAGTCCTGCTGTGCTGCCGGTAGTGGTGGCAGGAGCCCCCGGGCCCTTTCAAATTGCCCGGGGCCAGCTGCTCAGGCTTTCTGACTTCCTGATGGGGAAGCAAAGGGAAGGCACATGTGCCCCTCATGAGCAGTTCTGGGGAGTCTTTTTGGGGCTCCTGAAGTAGGCAGCAGAGAGGTGCAGCCCCACCACCAAGTCTGTTTCACTGGAGGGGAGAGGGGGCTGCAGGGTGATCTCCCACCTCCGTGCATCCAGCAGCCTGTGCTCCCCCCTGCAGTGCTGGAGCCTCCACATTTATTTATTGACAAATAAAATTTGCAGAATTTTAAAATATTGTGCACAGAATTTTTTTGGTGCAGAAGCTCCTCAGGAGTGAGACTGACTCAGGGAACCTCCTTGGATTGTCACTGCTTGGTGAACCACTCAGCCACCACACCAATGCACAGAGAGTGCCAAGCCCCACTGCTATGTGGGGCTGGGGGCTGGGGTCGGGTCATACACATTCAGACTGTGCGCTCCCCCCGCTACAAACCGCTGCTGATTTCCCAGTTAGGACATTAGCTGTTACCGATAAGGTTTGTCTGTGTTGTTGTTTTTTTATCTCATTGTTAGGTGTGAGAAGTATGAACAGTTCAATAGGTTCAATGAGTTGGTTAATAAGATGTTTATGAGGTAAATCACTGGCTTTACAATAAGATCCAATCTGGAGCATATGAACTATTGAACCCTGGACTCCATCTCTGAGAGGGGACTTGTTTACCATCAGGGGACAGGCTCAAACCAGTCCAAACCGGTTTTTCCCGCCAAAACCAGCCCTCAGCGTTCCATCTCCTCAGCACTTTTCCCGCCACAGAAGTGATATAAGGACGTGTTCAGGGCCTGCGCGGGGCCGACCCCCCCCAGCGACGGCCCCTCCACGGTCGGGTCTTCCCAGTGCTCCCGAGCCGGAGAGTGACGGGACCACGTTCGGGGTTCGATATATCGCGTCTAGATGAGACGCGATATAACGAACTCCGGGAAGTCGATTGCTACCCGCCGATCTGGCTGGTAGTCTGGACGTACCATCAGAGTCAGCAGCTGTTATGCCCCCACTGAGCTCTCTGGTCAGGTGTCCTAGCGCTGGAAGCCTCCTGTTTAGATCCTAAAATAGTGTTTTTGCACCGGGGGGGGGGGGGCTGAAATTTTGGACCAGACATTGTAGCTCCACCGTTATTTTACTGAATTGCTTCAAAACAGCAAGTCAAGAAAGTCTCCTAAGTGCCAGGCTCTCTGCCCTGGAAACAGCTGCCCCTGCTCTGCAGGAGTCTGTGCGTTCCACACAGCAACGTACACACCTGCTCCACACTGACGGGGGGTCAGACAGTGACAGGGTTGGTAACACAAATACTTCAGACTATTAACTCCAGGTCCCTTCCTTTCTTTAACCCAGGATGTGCCAGTCAACTGGTAACCATGGTGTTATCTTCACCTTAAAATACCTCTCAGGACATTTTCTGCATGACCTCCACCCCCTGCCCTCCCTGCAGCCAGCCCCTGTCTCCAGCCAGCCCCGCACGCCCCGGCTCCAGCCAACCCCTGCTGCACCCCCCTGCCCTGCCCGCAGCCAGCCCCTGTCTGCAGCCAGCCCCGCACGCCCTGCCCTGCCTGCAGCCAGCCCCTGTCTGCAGCCAGCCCCGCACCCCTTGCCCTGCCCGCAGCCAGCCCCTCTCTGCAGCCAGCCCCGCACCCCATGCCCTGCCTGCAGCCCTGCCCGCACCAGCCGCCCGCACCAACCGCATCCTCCTTGCCCTGCCCGCACCAGCCGCGTCCTGCCCGCACCAGCCGCGTCCTCCTTGCCCTGCCCGCACCAGTCGCGTCCTCCTTGCCCTGCCTGCAGCCAGCTCCACACCCCCAGCCCACAGCCAGCCCCTGCCACACCCCCTGCCCTGTCTCCAGCTAAGTCCTGCCGCACCCCCCTGTGGCCCCACCCAAAGCCAGCCAGCCCCCACACACCCCCAGCCGTGCACAACCTGCCCTGTCTCCAGCCAACTCCTGCCACACACCCCTGCCTGAAGCCAGTCAGTCCCACACTCCTCTGTCTCCAGCCAGCCCCGCACCCCTTGCCCTGCTTGCAGCCAGACCCTACCTCCAGCCAGCCCCTGCCCTGCCTCCAGCCATACCCATGTCCACTGGTGCCCTGCAGTTCCCAGGGCAGGAACCCTGCACACCTGCTTCAATGAGGGGGGCAGGGAGCAGCTGGAACCCACACATGTGCACACCCGAGGGTGACCAGACAGCAAGTGTGAAAAATCAGGACAGAGGGGGGGGGGTAATAGGATCCTAGATAAGAAAAAGACCCCAGAATTGAGACTGTCCCTATAAAATTGGGACATCTGGTCACCCTAGCACACTCCCAGGTCTCCTGAGTTCCATTGCTGGGTTTCCTATTGGTTCCACTGCTGGTTGTTTTCCTTTTCCTGGGGGACTCTGGGCAAGTTGCTCCCCCCTCTAGGACTCCGTCCCCAGCAGGCAAATGGGGATTTCATACCTTCCCACTATTGGAAAGTGCTGGGAGAATCCCCCAGCCAAAGCTGCTCTGACAGCGCTAAGCAGCATCTGAGCATTCAAGGTCAGAGCGCACTGCCCAGGAGGAGGAGAGTCTGGCTCTGGGGTTTCACTTCAGCCCAGTCTAGAGAGAGGGGCCCAGCCATGGGCTTTGGCTCAAGAAGACCAAGTCTCCAATTTGTTAAGGGCATTTTGAATTCCAGTCCTGTGCTCCAAAGTGCTTGGTGTCATTCGCACATTTTAGAACGATACTCTCCACTCCATTTTCCAAATCATCATTCATACTGTTTACCTACCTCCACTAGGCCTGGAACCCTGCCAAAGAAGGAAAGAGGATTGGTTTGGAATGATTTGTTCTTGACAAATCCATGCTCACTCGTCCTAAGAACCAAATTATCCTGTAGGTGCTGCTGACAAACTGAGTGTTTAAGAATGTATTGCAGTATCTCTCTAGCTATGGAAGTGAGGCTGGCTAGTCTGCAAGTCCCAGGGGTCTCTTTGTTCCCCTTTGAAAGATAGGTCCTGTCTTGTTCATGGATGGGAAGATGTTCTTTTTCAGGGATCTCAGACGAGAACTGGGGCACAACACCTGGTTTGTTAAAGCCACAAAAATGGAGGCAGGGACCTCTTCTCTCCTGCTGGCAAAGAACCCCAGGTACCTAAAAGACAGGGACTCACATCCCTGAATGGGCTTTAGAAAAGGCAGTGGTTAAAAAGTTTGGCCCCGACCATTTCTTGTTTCCACAGACTAGACATTTTAGCAAACTTTAGAATTCCTTGGTGCTAAAACACCGTGAAACTCTCCTTTCTCCTTCACAGAGGGCTTTATCGCCCCTTCTCTCACTCAGGCTCCCGACTGCCCAGAGTTCGAGAACTGTCCCTGTTCCCATTGGACAGATGGGGAGGAGCCTGAGGTATAGAGAATGGAAGTGACCTGTCACCAGATGGATCAGACTGAACAGGTTTCACATCTCGAGGAGGCTCTTACCTTCTAAACAGGGACGGCTGTTTTCTAGTAAAATCACTACAAGGGAAGGAGAAAACTCGAAAGAGGTTCCTCCTGGCGCTCACGTCCGTGAACCCCAATACTCCCTCAGTCCTCAGAGAGAGACCTGGAGAAGGAGACTTGCTGGAGCAAAGCCACAGGGGTCTCTGAGGTTTCCCTGGCCCCTTGCCCCTGTCCTGCCTGGCTGATGTCAGCATCTCTCTGTGAGGTCACCACCTCCCCACCACCTTGGACCAATAGGCTGAGGTCCTGCAAAAGGCCTTTGTGATGTCACTGCCTCACCCCTCCCTTGCTGTGCTAATGTCCTGCCGCTGGCCAGGCACTTTGGAGGTTTGAGCTACTCCCTGTGGATCACCCCACTCAAGGAGCGTTCGTTCTAGGCAGCAAGCCGGCTAGACAGGGAAACATCAGACGCTGCTCCCAATGCTACACTCAGTTTTTCAGAAATTAGTCAACTTTATGGCCAGAAGAGACCATTAGAGCATCTAATCTGACCCCCTGCATATCACAGGCCTCCTGTAGGACACAAGAGCTACTTTGGGGGCAAACACATTCCAGAAAGGCATCTAGTCTTCATGAAATGACATCAGGAGATGGAGAATCCACCACTTTCCTTGGTAGCTTGTTCCTGTGGTGAATCATCCTGACTGTTGAATATTTGTGCCTTAGTTGTAATAGGAATTTGTCTCTTTTCACCTTCCAGCCATTGGGTCTTGTTAGGCCTTTCTCTGCTCGATTCAAGAGCCCTTTAATACCCAATCTTTTCTCTCCATTAAGGCACTTCAACACTTCAGTGAAGTCACCTTTCAATCTTCTTTTGATCAGCTAAACAGGTTGAGCTCTTTTAATAGCTCCCTAGAAGGCGTTTTTCTCCAGACCTCAGAACATTTGGTGGCTCTTTGCTGCCCCAGCAGAGCAGTTTGCAGGGACCACTGGAGCGGTTCATGGAATGGCTGGTGGAGCGGAGCGGCTCAGACTCCCTGCTTGCGAGAGGGGAAGTTTTGCCCCCTAGAGGCGCCCGGGGTGGGTGGTATGTAATTGTCCCAGGTCACTGGGTGGGGGCTCGAGCCAGTTTTGCGTTGTGTTATTGAAACAGAACCCCTAGATACTGAACCCGGCCCTTGTTGCTGCCAACTCAGAGGGGCAGAACGGTTACAGGAATTTATCACACAACCCTCCCTGCTCCCCAGAGCCCCACGGGGAGAAGCTAGAGAAGGGGGAGTCATTCCTCCCCTGCGCTCCCATTAGAGCTGCTAGGGCTCCTTCCTGCCAGCTGCGGGGGAGTGCTCTGCAGCTCCCACTGTGGGAGGTCCACCCAAAAATGTGGGGCTGAAATAGTGCTCGGGCAGTGATCCCCACCAGTGACCTGGGCCATCCTTTGGGCTCTCTGGTGAGAACCCTCCGCCTCAGTCTCTACCCTGATTGGCTGAGCAGGGGGTTATTGACAGGGAGGAGACTCAGGTCCTTGTTGTTCTCTTTTAAGACCAAGGAAATAAGTCAGAACCAGTTCTATGTTTGATGAATTTTGCTGCTTCTCTACATTAATGGTCTCTGAGCAGTTCATGATTCTCTCTGACATTGCAGTTCTCCTCAAATACTTGCTGAATAATTCGTGTGCACTGTTGTTGGTCTGGAGCTCGATTACAGACCTAAAAGTCACAATATTACAACAAAAAACCTTCAACAACAGACTCCCACGAGAGATGCTGAATTGGAATTAATTTGCAAACTGGACACCATTAAATTAGGCTTGAATAAAGACTGGGAGTGGGTGGGTCATTACACAAAGTAAAACTATTTCCCCATGTTTATTTGTCTCCCTACTGTTACTCACACCTTCTTGTCAACTGTGGGAAATGGGCCATCCTGATTATCACTACAAGTTTTTTTCTCCTGCTGATAATAGCTCACCTTAACTGCTCACTCTCATTATAGTGTGGATGGCAACACCCATTTTTTCATGTTCTCTGTGTATATATATCTTCCTGCTGTATTTTCCACTGTAAGCATCTGATTAAGTGGATTTTAGCCCACGAAAGCTTATGCTCAAATAAGTTTGTTAGTCTCTAAGGTGCCACAAGTACTCCTCATTATTTTTGCAGATAAATTAATAGAGGTGAAGTCCATTAATGGCTATTAGGCAGCCTGGGTAAGGAATGGTATCCCTAGCCTCTGTTTGTCAGAGGGTGGAGATGGATGGCAGGAGAGAGATCACTTGATCATTACCTGTTAGGTTCAGTCCCTCTGGGCACCTGGCATTGGTCACTGTTGGCAGACAGGATATGGGGTTGGATGGACCTTTGGTGTGACCCAGTCTGGCCATTCTTCTGTTCTTATGAAGGGAGGGGCAGATCCCTGCAACAGAGTTTCTGTAGTGTAGTGGTTATCACATTTGCCTAACATGCAAAAGGTCCCTGGTTCAAAACCAGGCAGAAACATGATGGCTTAATTTTTCCCAGCTCCTAGTGGCCTGTCCCTGCTGTTGTAGGAGCAGCAGTGATTTCTATGCTCAATAGGTCTGTTATACTTCCCCCATTCCCATTTTTGTCTCCTCTCCCTCTCTGAATGCCTGTGAAGTGGCTTTCCCCCTCCCCCTCCCGCTCCCTCCTGCAATGCTTGTGGGATGAAGGGGCTGGTTGAACAGCTGGAAGATCAGAAGAGCTCCTAGATAGACAAGGTGTCTGGGACTCTCATTAGGCAGCGATCACACACCCAGAGCATGGACACTGCCCAAGGTGGAGTGTGACCCACCAGATGCAGCCAAGTCATCTCCAGTCGCAGGCCATGAGGAGCAGGTCCTTAAAAGGGGAAGGGGCCCTGTGCTCAGGAGTCACTCACAAGCTTGTACCTCCAGTGAATGCCCTTCGCCTGGACCGCCTGGCCAGTGGTTCGCTGCATTGCAGTTCATCGTGCCTCGGGAAGACTTACCTTCAACACACTGTCCATCACGGCACTGTGGGACACTTACCTTGCAGAATCCTGTGCCTGCCTCTTGGCTTCCCAGGGGTGGCTACTTGCAGCCCAGGAGAAGAAGGATGGTTCTGGTGAAAGGAAGACAAGCAAAGCACTGGGAGGAAATTTGGGTGTGGGCGCTGTGCTGGGGGTGGGGGTGGGGTGCAGGAGGGGTGGTGCAGCTCCCAAAGTGACTGGTACACACAACCCTCTGGCAGCAGCTCCTAGATGAGTGGGGCCAGGGGATCTCCGTGTGCTGCTGTCTGCAGGTGCTGCCCCCAGAGCTCCCATTGGCTACAGTTCCTGGCCAATGGGAGCTGCAGAGTTGGTGCTCGGGGCAGGGGCAGCACGTGGAGACACTCCCCCCACTCCAGGGGATGCTGGGACATGCCAGCCACTTCTGGGAGCGGCACGGAGGGACGGAGGTAGAGTGGGCATGGAGCCACCTTAGTGCTGCTGGCACATCTCTGCACACGCATTGGGGAGGGGAGCAGAGGGCCTCCATATGCTGCCTGGGGTAGGGACAGTGTACGGAGCTGCCTCCCCTCCCGGGTCTATTCCAGGAGTGGGTGGGTGGGGTCTTTTGGCCTGCAAGGTGCAGCAGGTCGGACTAGATGATCACACTGGTCCCTTCTGACCTTAAAGGCTCTGAGTCTAACAGGGAGAGGGAAGTAAAGGAAATTTAAAAAAAAAATGAACCAAGCATTGTAATACCAGGATGACTCCAACTGCTCATTATATAGTCCCACCCCTTTCTTCCTCCACTGGGTGTTTAATGACCTGTTGGGTTTTGGGACACCGGTTTTCTCATTCCATTGATAAACTGATACAAGGTGACTGAAACTAAACCAATTCCCAGGGAAGGAATCATCACATCATTGCATTGGCTAGGAATCAAACCCAGGTCAACTGCTTGGAAGGCAGCTATGCTCACCACTATACCACCAATGCATCTGGTGAAAGTCTCTGATTTTTCACACTTGGTGTCTGGTCACCTTACTTCTCAGCATGAGGCAAATGTCTCTGTGGTCTCTGCCGTTCATGGTGGGGAGTTTCCCCACTGATAACTGTTCTTGCTGGGTTGGGGATGCGAGAGAGAAGAGGCGTTTATTCTGTTTCATTCCTCTCCATTTTCTGTTCCTCCCCTTCCCTTCCAGGGTCCTCCCTTCCATTTCAGACTGTGCAGTGACACCCTCCCCACACCCAGGACTCTCGAGCCTCTGGAGCAGCACGATCCCATGAGATCCTCAGTGACCAAGGGTCTTTTCCAACTTCCAGGAGACCCCAGCTTGAGTCTAAAGGAAGCTCTGTTCCTTCCTGGGGATCCTCTCTCCCTTCATGGAGATCAAGATCATGAAGCCCCTGCCTTGCCTCCTGCGTCTGAATTAATGTCCCATTTCCCACTATCTGCTCGAAAGAAACAAATGTTTCTAACCCAGGTGAGCGGCGTTAATTCAGCTGGAATCCTTCACTCACATTCCTTAGGCGATACAGACTCTCTGTGACACAGACTGACTGGGGTTCATCTCTGCATGTCCCCAATGGGGAAGGAAAGACAGTGAGGGGGAAAGAAGATGGACAGAAGGAGTCAAATGGGGCTAGACCAGAATAGGACATTTTCTGCCTGTTAAAATGTACTCGACTCTAATTGCTTAAAACAAAACAAAAACCCACCAGCTTCTGTTTGAACCATCAGCTTTTCACAGAGCAGCCAAAGTGGTGAAGCACAGACACACATAACCACCTACAGCCCAAGTTTGTCTAAGAAGCACCTATAGTGGCTCATGCAGGAGGAAATACAGCTGTGGGTGTGTGTTCAAGCCTCATCCAGAGCATTGGTTTTCATTAGCCACGGAGCTTCCCCCACTCGCTTTGCCCAATTCACATGGAAAGTGCCATGGGAGGGTGATGAGAGTAAATTCTAAACTCTGAAATGCGGCGGTTGGCCCAGAGATTGGGATAAGGGGTTTGAAGAGAAAAAGCTCTAAGAGTATAAAACCAGACAGTCTCCAGGGGCAGATTCAGTACAGCGCCTCAACAGGGAGCCATTTGCGGGAGGGGGTTTCACTCCCTCTGTTCAATGTCCTGAGAGGTATTTTAAGGTGAAGATAACGCCATGGCTAACAGGTGACTGGCACGTCCTGGGTTAAAGAAAGGGACCTGGGTTAATAGTCTGAAGATTTGCGTTACCGTCACTGTCTGACCCCCCTTCAGTGCGGAGCAGGTGTGTACGTTGCTGTGTGGAACGCACAGACTCCTGCAGAGCAGGGGCAGCTGTTTCCATGGCAGAGAGCCTGGCACTTAGGAGACTTTCCTGAGTTGCTGTTTTGAAGCAATTCAATAAAATAATGGTGGAGCTACACTGTCCAGTCCAAAATTTCAGCCCTCTAGTTCAAAAACACTATTTTAGGATCTAAACAGGAGGCTTTCAGTGCTAGGACACCTGACCCGAGAGCTCAGAAGGGGGTGTAAGAGCTGCTGACTCTGAGGGTCCCGAGCTAAATCCACTTACAGGGGGAAGTGTTTTGATTTATTTGATTGATAATGAGCACCAGCTACCAGGGGAGAAGCCCTGGGAGTCGCTGCCACTCCAGCTGCGGCCCCCTCCCCCCCCGAATTTTGCCTAGGGCGCCCGAAACCCTGGCGCCGCTCCTGGCTGTTCTTATGTTCTAACTGCTGGTTATGGAAGAGACGATCTTTCAGGCTACACAGAACTGAAGAAGTGTGTGGGGTTAGCTCCACAGCTTGTCTCTTTCACCAACAGAGGTTGGTCCTCTGCAAGCTCTTACCCTCACCCGCCTTGTCTCTCTTGAATAGCGTAGCTGAAGTCGAAGTATCTTAGATCGATTTACCTCTCGTCCTCACAGCGCAGGATCGACGTCTGCGGCTCCCCCTGTCAACTCCGCTACCGCCGTTCGCACTGGTGGAGTTCTGGAGTCGACAGGAGCACTTTCGGGGATCGATATATCACGTCTAGATGAGATGCGATATAACGATCCACGAGAAATCAATCGCTACCTGCCGATACAGCGGGTAGTCTAGATGTACCCACAAAGCGAAGAACACATGTTCCATGATTTCATAGGGCAGAGTTTTATGCAATAGGGAACTTTCCCTGTGTGAATTTGACAGGTGGATCAACATAGAGACACATTGTGACCCTTCTCAGGGAGCTGAGGGCTGTGAATCTCTTGTTGCCACCTATAATAATAATAATAATAATTAGAGATATACCAATCTCCTAGAATGGGAAGGGACCTTGAAAGGTCACTGAGTCTAGCCACCTGCCTTCACTAGCAGGACCAATTGTTGCCCCAGATCTCTATGTAGCCCCCTCAAGGACTGAACTCACAACCCTGGGTTTAACAGGCCAATGCTCAAACCACTTAGCTATCCCTCCCCCTGACCTACCACTAGGAAGAGGGAGTTTTCCATTTGGATGTTAGTGACCAAACTCACCAGCCTGCTGGAACTCAAGCACCCTCCTCTGAGCTACAGCAGCCACCTTAACCCTTGAGTTCCTTCAATGTGTCCCCCTCTGGGGTCCAGCCCGGGTCACCAGATACTCGGTGAAATCCCAGATCCTCTCTTCCCCAAGTATCTCAGGTTACTAGCTTTACTGTGGACCATTGCTACTGTATCTCACACAGCACCTGAGTACAGTTATCGAACAAGCAAAAAATGTATTTAACAACGGATAGAGATTTAAAGAAACAAATGTGAGTGATGGAAACCAACTGTGACCAACTAAACAAAGGCAGAAAGTGATAGAATAGAAAGGCCAGCACAAAAAACAAACAGAGAGAGGAACAATAAGATACTAAAAGGACAATGCTTGGAACTCTCCCTTTCTCTCAGTCTTTGGATTGATGGGTACTAGAGCTGTAGCAACAGTTGAGGAACCAGGGTAAATTAAATCTAATTAACTTTTCAAGATTAGCCATCATTTCCTGTATGACTAAAAAAACACAAAAACAAGACAACTTTCAGTTTTCCAAAATAATTCACATTATCACACAGTCTCTTACTCTTTAACCAATAACTTCACTTATCATTTCATTTTAATTGGTAACAACAACATATTCAAAGATCACAAATTCTTTTCATATATGTTAGGGCTTGGCTACACTTGAGAGTTGCAGCGCTGGGAGTTACAGCGCTGGTTGTGCAGCTGTGTAGGAACAGCACTGGTGTGTGGCCACACTCACAGCTACCAGCGCTGCAGTGTGGCCACATTTGCAGCACTGTTGGGAGTGATGCATTATGGGCAGCTATCCCAGCGTTCAAGTGGCAGCAACCTGCTTTTCAAAAGAGGGGGGTGGGGTGGGGTGGGGTGGGAGGGGGAGGGGGAGAGGGAGAGGGAGAGAGAGAGTGTGTGGATTTTTGGAGCTGACACTGTGTATTAGCTCCCTGCCCTGAAAATCAGAAAATTTTCCAAACCCCTTATTCTGCAAACAGCCTGCAGACCAGATAAGAAGCATGGACTTTCTCCCCCCCCGTTTCTCTCATCAAACACTCAACCCCTGTGAATGAGGTAGGCAGCGGGTTCTCTCATTTGATTGTTCACAGTCACTTACAGATTGATCACAGCAAACAGGAGCTGTGTTTGTTTAGATAAGCAGCTCCTGAGTTCACAACAAAACAAAGAGAGGCTGCATAACAAAACAAAAGAGAGTAATTTACTTTAAAGCATTCTGGGATATCTCCTAATACCCTGGAGGCCAACAACAGCGCTGGTGTGTGTCCACACTTGATGAGCAGCGCTGGATCACCAGCGTTGCACTCGTTATACCCCAAGCAGACCAGGTGTTCAGCCAGCGCTGCAGCCAGGGAGTTGCAGCGCTGGATGTGCCTTGCAGGTGTGGACAGTTACTAACTGCAGCGCTGGAAAGCCTCCACCAGCGCTGCAACTTGCAAGTGTAGCCAAGCCCTTAGTTTGCTTTTAATCCCCATTGCCAATAACTGAACCCTTGTTCTTATTGTGGTTTGTCCCAACGTCGGTCCCAACCACTTCTGTGAGTTCATATATCTCAGGATCTTCTGCCATATGTGTTGGTAGAAGGAGTCTTCTATGTCGGAATGTTTGCATTATGGAGAAAAATACCTCTCTTTTCACATTTTTTAATCTTTCAAAGTAGGAGGAGGTAGAGAAGTAATGAAAATGCATAAAACAAAAGGGAAACCTCTCTGGTCTACACTAAAGACATTTATCGGGATAACTATATTGCTTAGGGGTGTGAAAAATCCACACAGCTGAGCAATGTAGTTACACAGCCCTAACCCCCCGTGTAGATAGTGCTACATGAGCGGGAGAGCTTCTCCTACCAACATAGCCACCGCCGCTTGCGGGGGCTGGACTAATCAAGTCCGATGGGAGAAATCTCTCCCATTGGCTTAGAGCATCTGTTATTGCAGTGCTACACCAGTTCAGCTACATTGGTGCAGCTGTGCCAACATCAGCTTAATTGTGTAGCCACAGCGTCAGACACAAAACCATAGTCTCAGGACTCAACATGTGTGTATCTGAAAATCTGAAATTGGAGGCTGACAAATGCATTGCCTCATTGGTTACCATCATTTCTACAGCCTGAAAGTCCTTGTTACCCAATCAGGCAGCCAGTTTGGGATCCACTGTCCTATGAAGCACTCTCTTTGCATCCAAACAGTGAAGGATGACTGTTCTCAATCTAACCCTGGCATACTTTGGAAGTGTAATCAGTGACACTGAACTAGGAAGAGGAGTTGTACAAACAATTTTCCTTGGGTCACCATAGCTTCCTTTACTGGGGTGGAAACCAAGAACTGGGTGTGGAATCTTTCAACCTCAGCTCTTTCCAAATCCTTGTTTTTGGATAGGGTAGATTTACACTTCTCTGAAGAAGAATACTTTACAAAACCACTTAAAATCTCAGCAGTGTTAATGAGGAATGGCTTCCTGAAACATGCCCAGCTTTTCTTTAATTCAGTGGCACAGGTCCAGGGAAGGGACTGGATACAGGCCTGGATCAGAATCTTCGTTAGTTACCAGAGCTGGAGATTCTATTCAAACATGGCTATTTTGCTGAAGATATTACATTTTCAACACTGGTTTCATTTTATACACATCTTTAGCACCTACAAAAGGATAAATTCAACCAAAAACTTCACTTCTATTTCCTCAACATCTGTGTCATGAAGGGCTGCATTTCCCATACCATAGGATTAGCTAGGAGAGATCTTCTGTAGGGCCTGGGTTACAAATGGTCTGGGAACCAGACACACGGGCATTTTGCCTAGTTCAAAACCACTTACCATGGAATTCTCTTCCCAGATCATTGGAGACAATATTGCCTTAAACAACTGAAATACACTGTGATCAGATGCACTTCCTTCAGTTAGTTGGGGTTCTGCTGTTGTTCACCATTTCTGAGTGGAGATTTTAAATCACTGCTGTTTCTTTGTTAGCCTGTCCAGTAAATTAGAGAGTTCTCTCCTGTTGATAGAACTGCACTTCAGCTTTCTCCATGTCATCATGGAGGGATGGGGAAAAAGCAAAGCTGAAATCATAAATGAGGACTTTAGCAAAGGGTCATTGTCTTACATTCTTCAATAAATCTGAGCTACATCCTATCAAACTGAACTAATATCCAATTGGGTGACCAAACAGCCTTCAGGAAAGATAGAAACCCGCATCACAGAGAGACAATACATGACAAAGAAAGTGTCAAGTGAAATTCCAGAGCAGGTTACATCTGATTATTCAGAGTCGGGACAAGAGATTTTCCCACCACATTGTCCTCTGATCCATTCAAACCTGCTTCCCTCATATCCCTGTCTCAATAGTCAGTTATGTTATTTACAATTTTTTTAGTATCCCAGCATGCCCATAATGAGGGAAAAACAGCCCTCTTGCCAGAAGTGGCTTTACAATAGCTGGAACCTGGAATTTAAACTCTAAATGATCACACTGTATTTGGGATCCATTTAAATTCCCCTCCCAGGGCTTTGACACTTTCATCTCCAGTCATAGCGACTCTGATATAGGATTAAAGAAGTCAAAACATCATCTTCAAGCACAGACAACGGAGAATGCTTCATCACATGACACTTTGAGAAGTGGATGGATAGAATGTGACGAAGATAAACTCTACCTGGCTCAGGCAAAAGGTAACAGTTCTGCAGTGAAGGGGAAGGAGGGAATCTCTGAGTCACTCCATCTCCTTCCAGTGTCACAGAAGCTGAAATTATACTTTTTTCCTGCCCCTGCTCCTCTTCATTTACATATAATTTGAAAAATTCCCAACATAACTGCTTTTCAGCACAACCCAGAGCAACGTGAGAACTGACAAGTATACAATCTGTATCACTGGTGACTCTAACAATAACTTTGCAATAGGAGGAATGGTATAAATTTGACGCTCCCTGGTTCCTCATAGGAAGGGCACACTCCAATTACTTGTGGGACAATAGAAAGGACAAATAGGTCCATCTCAAAAGAGGGCGAACTGCAAAAGGCAAAAATGGGCCACTCATCTGGACAAGCTGAGGGATAACGGTGCTGCAAACAGTTCAAAGAGCTTTAAAAGTTACTATGTGGGAATCAGGAAAAGTATTAAAAAACCAAAGTATTGATAGCCCTAGAGATTTTTACAATGTTGATCTCTCTTGCAGATTCTCTGATGGCTAACATGGGCTGAGTGCCAAGAGAAGGTTTTCCCACACTCATGGCATACATAGGGCCTCTCCCCTGTGTGGATTCTCTGATGCTGAGAAAGGGCTGGACTCTTAGTGAAGCATTTTCCACACTCACAGCATTTATACGGCCTCTCCCCCGTGTGAATTCTTTGATGGCTAATAAGGTGCGAGCTGCGATTGAAGGTTTTCCCGCACTCACTGCATTCGTAGGGTCTTTCCCCTCTGTGGATTGTTTGATGACTAATAAGGTGCGAGCTGCGACTGAAGGTTTTCCCACACTCATGGCATTCGTAGGGTCTTTCCCCTGTGTGGATCCTCTGATGTCTAGAAAGGGCTGAGCTGTGAGTGAAGCTTTTCCCGCACTCACTGCATTCATAGGGCCTCTCATCTGTGTGGATTCTCTGATGAACATAAAGGGCTGAGCTGTAAGTGAAGCTTTTCCCACACTCACGGCATTCATAGGGCCTTTCCCCCGTGTGGATTCTCTGATGAACAGAAAGGGCTGATCTTTGAGTGAAGCTTTTCCCACACTCTCTGCATTCATAGGGCCTGTCCCCTGTGTGGATTCTCTCATGATCAGAAAGGGCTGATATTTGAGTGAAGCTTTTCCCACACTCACTGCATTCGTAGGGCCTGTCCCCTGTGTGGATTCTCTGATGTCTAGAAAGGCCTGATCTGTAAGTGAAGGTTTTCCCACACTCACGGCATTCATAGGGCCTCTCCCCCGTGTGGATTCTCTGATGTTGAGAAAGGGCTGAGCTGCTAGTGAAGCATTTTCCACATTCACTGCATTCATAGGGCCTCTCTCCTCTGTGGATTGTTTTATGCCTAATAAGGTGCGACCTGCGATTGAAGGTTTTCCCACACTCAGGGCATTTGTAGGGCCTCTCCCCTGTGTGGATTTTCAGATGAACAGAAAGGCTTGATTCGTGAATGAAGTTTTGCCCACACTCAGTGCATGTATTTTTTCTATTTCGCCTAAGGATTTCCTGTTGTGTTGTGGTTTCCATGAGGACCTTCTGAGTTCCCCAACAGGAAATAAATTTACCCAATTTCTCCCCTGGCTGGTTTCCTTGCTCTGTTTCTGGTCTGTGCTGAATCTCCCAGGAGTTTCCCTGCTCAGGACTCCTGGACACATTCCTTTTCGATCTTTGCGATAATGCTCTGTGTTTATCCACTTGCTCAACATTTTCCTGCTGAGAATTCTGCTCCTCTTTCTCACGGACCATTGCATCACCTGCTGTGATAGAGACAGACACCTCAAACAGGGATGGAACAGGAAAGACCAAACCAAAACAAGTGCTGGAGAGGGCAAATAAAAATCAGGAGCTGAACTCCCCCAAACTTTTCCCCCTGACAATCCAGGAAGTTTCTAGAAAGTGTAGGGGACAATTTCCTGGTGCAAGTGCTGGAGGAACCAACTAGGGGAAAAGCTCTTCTTGACCTGCTGCTCACAAACAGGGAAGAAATAGTAGAGGAAGCAATAGTGGATAGGAACCTGGGAGGCAGTGACCATGAGATGGTTGAGTTCAGGATCCTGACACAAGGAAGAAAAGAGAGCAGTAGAACAGAGACCCTGGACTTCAGAAAAGCAGACTTCAACTCCCTCAGGGAACTGATGGGCAAGGTCCCCTGGGAGAATAACATGATGGGGAAAGGAGTCGAGGAAAGCTGGCTGTATTTTAAAGAATCCTTATTGAGGTTGCAGGAACAAACCATCCCGATGTGTAGGAAGAAAAGTAAATATGGCAGGCGACCAGCTTGGCTTAACAGTGAAATCCTTGCTCGTCTTAAACACAAAAAAACAGCTTACAAGAAGTGGAAGATTTGGACAAATAACCAGGGAGGAGTATAAAAGTATTGCTCAGGCATGCAGGAGTGAAATTAGGAAGGCCAAATCACACTTGGAGTTGCAGCTAGCCAAAGATGTTAGGAGTAACAAGAAGGGTTTCTTCAGGTATGTTAGCAACAAGAAGAAAGTCAAGGAAAGTGTGGGCCCCTTGCTGAATGAGGGAGGGAACCTAGTGACAGAGGATGTGGAGAAAGCTAATGTACTCAATGCTTTTTTTGCCTCTGTCTTCACAGACAAGGTCAGCTCCCAGACAGCTGCACTCTGCAGCACGGTATGGGGAGGAGGTGACCAGCTCTCTGTAGAGAAAGAAGTAGTTCGGGACTGTTTAGAAAAGCTGGACGAGCACAAGTCCATGGGGCCGGATACACTGCATCCGAGGGTGCTAAAGGAGTTGGCCAATGAGATTGCAGAGCCATTGGCCATTATCTTTGAAAAATCATGGCGATCGGGGGAGGTCCCGGATGACTGGAAAAAAGCTAATGTAGTGCCCCATCTTTAAAAAAGGGAAGAAGGAAGATCCAGGGAACTACAGGCCGGTCAGTCTCACCTCAGTCCCTGGAAAAATCATGGAACAGGTCCTCAAGGAATCAATTCTGAACCACTTAAAGGAGGGGAAAGTGATCAGGAACAGTCAGCATGGATTCACCAAGGGCAAGTCATGCCTGACTAACCTAATTGCTTTCTATAATGAGATAACCAGCTCTGTGGATGAGGGGAAAGCAGTGGATGTGCTATTTCTGGACTTTAGCAAAGCTTTTGATACAGTCTCCCACAGTATTCTTGCCAGCAAGTTAAAGAAGTATGGGCTGGATGAATGGACGATAAGGTGGATAGAAAACTGGCTAGATGGTCGGGCTCAACGGGTAGTGATCAATGGTTCCATGTCTAGTTGGCAGCCGGTATCAAGTGGAGTGCCCCAAGGGTCGGTGCTGGGGCCGGTTTTGTTCAATATCTTCATTAACGATCTGGAGGATGGTGTGGACTGCACCCTTAGCAAGTTTGCAGATGACACTAAACTGGGAGGAATGGTTGTACGCTGGAGGGTAGGGATAGGATACAGAGGGACCTAGACAAATTAGAGGATTGGGCCAAAAGAAATCTGATGAGGTTCAACAAGGACAAGTGCAGAGTCCTGCACTTAGGACGGAAGAATCCCATGCACTGCTACAGACTAGGGACCGAATGGCTGGGCAGCAGTTCTGCAGAAAAGGACCTAGGGGTTACGGTGGACGAAAAGCTGAATATGAGTCAACAGTGTGCCCTTGTTGCCAAGAAGGCTAATGGCATTTTGGGTTGTATAAATAGGGGCATTTCCAGCACATCGAGGGATGTGATCATTCCCCTCTATTCAGCACTGGTGAGGCCTCATTTGGAGTACTGTGTCCAGTTTTGGGCCCCACACTACAAGAAGGATGTGGATAAATTGGAGAGAGTCCAGCGGAGGGCAACAAAAATGATTAGGGGGCTGGAGCACATGACTTATGAGGAGAGGCTGAGGGAACTGGGATTGTTTAGCCTGCAGAAGAGAAGAATGAAGGTGGATTTGATAGCTGCTTTCAACTACCTGAAAGGGGGTTCCAAAGAGGATGGATCTAGACTGTTCTCAGTGGTAGAAGATGACAGAACAAGGAGTAATGGTCTCAAGTTGCAGAGAGGGAGGTTTAGGTTGGACATTAGAAAAAACTTTTTCACTAGTAGGGTGGTGAAGAACTGGAATGGGTTACCTAGGGAGGTGGTGGAATCTCCTTCCTTAGAGGTTTTTAAGGTCAGGCTTGACAAAGCCCTGGCTGGGATGATTTAGTTGGGTTTGGTCCTGCTTGGAGCAGGGGGTTGGACTAGATACCTCCTGAGGTCCCTTCCAACCCTGAGATTCTATGATTCTAAATAAGAGAGAGGAGGGGATCAATTCAGCCTTCACATCCCATCCAAATACGCAGGGGAAAGGGAGGAAGCTACTGCCTGGTGTCTGCTAGGATCTATAGGAAGCCATGAGCTATATTTACCCTGAGGATACGACCCCTGCTAGGGACAATAATGAACTGAGAGACCTCCCAAGGGCTTTGTAGGGCATCCCAGATGTTTCCTTCAGGCAGTTACAGATTCTGAGGTGGTTTAATGTTTCCTCACCTGTGCGGGGAGCTCTCAGGATCTCTCTTTCCTCTGAACCCTGGAGGTCTGGGACCCATGGCTCTTCCCCCTGTTCCAGCTGGGAGATCACATCAGGCTGGGTAACAGGAAACCCTGCTCAGATGAAAGAAAACAAAGGAATTCAGTTGATTTCATAAGACTTTGTCATAAAAACATTCTTTTCAGTGCTTAGTGTGACCTGGTGGGCCAGAGGCAGGTCTCACTGAAAATGCCAAGATCAGGGCAGGCTGAAAAAGGGATCACCCACTTGGGTTATTGAGAAGCTGAAAAAAGAAATCACACGGCCCCCTTTATTGCATCCCAGTTCTCTGACTCCTAATCAGCACTTAGGTCCAGTACAGTGAGAGGTTATTTCAAAACTCTGCTCACATAAACAAAATGATCTTCTGACCCCAAAGGTCAGCCACGTTACCAGGTCAGTATAGGTTTGGATCTTACCCAAAATACCACACTGCCAGCCAATCCTTAGCATCTAAACTAAAGGTTTAAACAAAAGAAAGACAGAAAGAAGTTAAATGGGAAAGCAGTCAGATACATTCCAAAATGGATATATCAGGTTCTTAGCAATATTGGTGAGTTGCTGGCTTGAAAGTCCGTCTGGAACACATCCACAGCTTGGATGGGTCATTCACTCCTTTGTTCCAGGGTTCAGTTTGTAGAGAAGTTGCTCCAGAGGCAGGAAAGGGGATTGAAGACAAAATGGAGATGATGCAGCTGCCCTTTATATTCCTTTTGCTATGTGGCCTGTACTTCCTGTGTCCCAAACACAAGCTTCACAGCACGTGGCATGGAAAAGCCTTGAAGTTCTCATTACACAGGCATACCCCGGCATGTCTTGCTGACTCAATAGGTGTATCCCCTTGGTCCTTTCCATGGGCTCATTGTACAGCTGATGATTCTCAATGGGCCATCAAACAGGCTAGGCAGTGCTGATGCCAATATATCTGGGGGTGTCACCCAGAAACACTGCACAAGTCTGGAAATAGAGATATACCCTACATATCTATAACTCACAATACAAAGGTGATACAAACATAGAAACAAAATGATCATACTTGGCAAATCATAACATTTCCCCTGACACCTTACATGGCATATGTAGCATGATTCATTTTAATTTGATAAGATTATATTATTTTATTATTAATACCAAAGTGTCTCACAATTCCATACAGTGTCACACTTGGTAAACCAGTGAATTTCCAGGACTAGTTCCCCAGGTCCTTGAAGATGCCCAACACTATGCTTATGAGGGATTGAAATACCCACATATCTGCTGGGAACACACACACAGACACTGTGTCAGTCTATACCCCTATGTTCACTCTTCTAGAAAATTATGATCAATTTTGTACACAGTATGGCTTGTGAGGTATCATTTGAAAATGCATAATCTACTGAATATTATCCTCCTGTTAAAATGTGTAGTAACACTATCCGTAAAGTTATGAGATTTTACAATATGAGATTACGGAAAAAGTTACAATTCTGGGGAATACCCACAGACCAGTTCCTCAGAGACAGCAAGGCAAACAGCTGGTCAAACAGCCATTCTCCTGCAGGGGGAAGGTGTGAAGACATTTACATTCCATCACAGGGACCTCTTGAAGCTGTTGTGGAAAACGACCACACGATTGATTTTGAATCAGCTCAGCCTGAGGCTCTTTTCTTGGTTAAAAGTGCGCAGGGGGCGACAGCTGTTGGAATACTGTCCCCCTGAGCTAAAAACCACACAAGCCTTTTAAAGCTTAAAACCACAATCAATTGCACATACGTTGCACGTTAATTACCTTATTTGGAATATATTGCAGGTCAAAAGCGAGCTGAACAAGCAGTTTTCCGTATTCAGCCTTTCCTGTTATTGTTATTCCTAGTCTAGTTTGTGGTTTGACTTTTCTAACACTTCTACTGTGGTTATGTTTCACAAGCTCGGTTACTGCAAATCAGTGTGTTTGGGGACTTTCCACTTCACCTACTTAGGCCCCTTATGCACACAAAGCCATTGTTCCCCAATTTGGGGGATTTAAATTAAAATAAATAATTGGAGATATACCAATCTCCTAGAACTGGAAGGGACCTTGAAAGATCATCAAGTCCAGCCCCCTGCTTTTACTTGTTCCCCAATTTGGGGGATTTTCCATTCCACTTTGCCTTTCTATGCCCTTTACACAGAGAAGCAAGCTCAACTAATACTTCAGGCCTACTAGCTTGACCAAAGCTCCAAAGCTCTTTCTGTAGACTTTCCCTTCCAATTCTCATATCTCCGACAGACAGCCTGGCACCATGACTCAGCTGAGAACTGAAGTTGTTTCTAGTACAAAGGACTGAGTTATAAAAAGAGGTGAGGAAAATGCTTCAGACTCTCTCTCTCCCCTTTCCCTCTGCTCATGACAACTCCTGAAGACCTGAACGTGGGCGGCAGGGGCAGGTTAGGGGGAATCCTGGCTGAAAGGAAAACCAGCCTGTCTCAGCACATGGTGAGAGAAACATTTGCCTTGAATCCGTTTCAGCTGGTTAACTTAGACGTTAGTTTGTGTTTTATCTTTGCATTTCTTTTGTAAACAATTCTGAGCTTTATGCCTCATTATCTGTATCTTAAAATATTTTCTTTTTGATAGTTAACAATCTTATTTTATTCTTTATGTAACCAGTGTGGTTGGATTAAAGTGTGTTGGAAACTCCATCTGGGATAACAAGGCTGGCACATGTCATTTTCCACTGATGAAATGACAGACTTCATATGAGCTTGCGTTGTTCAGTAGTGTGCTGGACAGCGAAAGATGCACATTTCTGGGGGAAGTCTGGGAGCAGAGAATTTTCTGGGGTTCTCCTGTGCTGCACTGTAACTCGTGAGTCACTGACTAGCAGCACTCAATACTGTGTAGCTGGGAGTGAGTTACATGCTGGAGACTGCGTGTGAACTGCCCAGGAGTGGCTGCTTTCACAGTAGAGCAGTGTAAAAGGCACCCCAGTCTGGGGAACTGAGGGGACACAGCTGTTCAACAGTCCAGGTTGCACTGTGCTTAATGTCACAGACACTCAATTTCAAAGAGTCTCCTACAACACAGAGAAAGTAAATCCATGTCCCAGAAATCAAAGACTCCAGAGAAAGGGCAAGTCTCCCCGGCGCTGCTTCTTGCTCACAGAGAGGTCCAGAGACAGAGACAATGGAAGAATCCTGGGGAAGCTGGAAACAGGAAGCATGGGCTGGTGGGGTTCAGTGGAGAAAGGGAACAGGAAGGGCAGGGATATTACTGAATGCAGGATCTCAGCAGTACTAGATGACAGGATAGCACATATTGCAGCCCATTGGAAAACATAATCCCAACTATACATACAGAATGATGGGGTCTAAATTAGTTGTTTCCACTCAAGAGATGGATCTTGGAGTCACTGTGGATAGTTCTCTGAAAACATCCACTCAATGTGCAGCGGCAGTGAAAAAAGCAAACAGAATGTTGGGAATCATTAAGAAAGGGATAGATAAAAAGACAGAAAATATTATATTGCCTGTATATAAATCCATGGTACGCCCACATCTCGAACACTGTGTGCAGATGCATAGACAGCTGCAGCGGCACAGCAGCCAGCAAACAGAGCTGTAAACAGGGGAGTTTCAGAGGGAGTTTACTTGGGAGACTAAGAGACCTAGGCAGAGGAACTGACAGGCTAGTGAAGGGAGTGGGTGGTGGTCTGCCAGTGTTCTGGTGCCTTTTGGGGGTTTGTTTTGTTTTGTGTTTCTTGGACTAACAGGTTTTAGGTGGGAAGGCTATGACCGATACAGAGGCAGCAGGGAAAGACACAATGAGGATGACTGGATGTGGAAGCTGCGGCATGTACACGATCCTGGAGGGGGTACCTGAAAAGAGTTTTGTCTGCATGAAGTGCCACCTGATAGAGCTGATAAAGGTAATAGGTAATAAAGGTAATAACTGGAGATATACCAATCTCCTAGAACTGGAAAGGACCTTGAAAGGTCATCGAGTCCAGCCCCCTGCCTTCACTAGCAGGACCAATTTTTGCCCCAGATCCCTAAGTGGCCTCCTCAAGGATTGAACTCACAACCCTGGGTTTAGCAGGCCAATGCAGGTGGAAACTCTGGTCAAGTTTAGAAGGCGGTTCGAGCCGATGATGGAGCAAAGACATGAGGATGCTGAAGGGATAAGCTCAGACTTGCAGATGGAAGCAGGACCAAAGAACTCTGAGGGGAGACTGCTGGGTGAGGAAAGTGGACGGTGGAAGCATGTGACTAAGAGAACCAGGCAGAGGAAAAGACGGGCCAGTGAAGGAGAAATAGAGCTCAGGGACAGGTTTGCAGAGCTGGAAAATGAAGAAGGGGCACAGCAGGTGGTCGCTGAAGGTGAGAGGGCAAGGAAAAAGAGAAGAGCTGCTAGTCCTACAGGAAGAGGGGAAGAGTCAATGGAGACAACACCAAATATGAGCCCCAGGAGGATACGGGAAGGGTTGCGGAGGATTGCAAGGGTGAATAGGAATCGAGAGGACTTGCAGCCAGTGGGAGCAGGGGATAGACCGGAGAATCACACTGTCACCAGGAAAAGGCAGGTCTACGTGATTGGGGACTCCTTACTGAGAAGAATAGACAGGCCTGTAACTAGAGCTGATCCGGAGAACAGAAGGGTGTGCTGTCTGCCAGGTGCTAAGATATGGGATGTGGACCTGAGGCTGAAAAGGATCCTAATGGGAGCGGGAAAGAATCTGTTGATTGTCCTTCATGTGGGAACAAATGGTACGGCTAGATTCTCGCTGGAATGTATCAAGGGAGACTATGCCAGCTGGGGAAGACGCTTAAGGAAATCGAGGCTCAAGTGATCTTCAGTGGGATTCTGCCGGTTCCCAGAGAAGGACAACAAAGGTGTGAAAAGATTATGGCGACCAACAGATGGCTCAGGCAGTGGTGCTATAAGGAGGGCTTTGGGATGTACAGCCACTGGGAAGCATTCGTGGATAGAAGACTGTTCTCTCGGGATGGACTCCACCTGAGTAAGGAGGGAAATAGACTTCTAGGATGGAGGCTGGCACAACTGATTAAGAGAGCTTTAAACTAGGAATTTGGGGGAGATGTCCAGGTAATCTCCACGCCGGAATTTAACATTGAGAGGGAAGAAAACAAAGTAAGAGAGGATACAGCCGTGGGCAGAAGAATGGACATAAGGAGGAAGGGTAGTGTAGATACCAGTCTAATAGGTGATGCTGGTGGTAGAATGTCTGTGCCTAACCCCCAGGTAAAGAATGTCAGTGAAGCCAAACAGCAGGAATTAAGATGTCTGTACACTAATGCGAGGAGCCTAGGTAACAAAATGGAGGAACTAGAGCTACTGGTGCAGGAAGTGAAACCGGATATTATAGGGGTAACAGAAACATGGTGGAATAGTAGATCATGACTGGAGTACAGGTATTGAAGGGTATGTGCTGTTTAGGAAAGACAGAAATAAAGGCAAAGGTGGTGGAGTAGCATTGTATGTCAATGATGAGGTTAACTGTAAAGAAATAAGAAGTGATGGAATGGATAAGACAGAGTCTATCTGGGCAAAAATCACACTGGGAAAGAGAGCTACTAGAGCCTCCCCTGAGATAGTGCTTGGGGTGTGCTACAGACCACCAGGATCTGATCTGGATATGGATAGAGACCTCTTTAATGTTTTTAATGAAGTAAACACTAATGGGAATTGTGTGATCATGGGAGACTAACTTCCCAGATATAGACTGGAGGACAAGTGCTAGTAACAATAATAGGGCTCAGATTTTTCTGGATCTGATAGCTGATGGATTTCTTCACCACACAGTTGAAGAACCAACAAGAGGGGATGCCATTTTAGATTTGGTTTTGGTGAGTAGTGAGGACCTCATAGAAGAAATGGTTGTAGGGGACAACCTTGGTTCGAGTGATCATGAGCTAATTCAGTTCAAACTAGATGGAAGGATAAACAAAAATAGATCTGGGACTAGGGTGTTTGATTTCAAAAGGACTAACTTTAAAGAATTAAGGAAATTAGTTAGGGAAGTGGATTGGATTGAAGAACTTGTGGATCTAAAGGCGGAGGAGGCCTGGAATTACTTTAAGTCAAAGCTGCAGAAACTATCAGAAGCCTGCATCCCAAGAAAGGGGAAAAAAGTCACAGACAGGAGTCGTAGACCAAGCTGGATGAGCAAGCATCTCAGAGAGGTGATTAAGAAAAAGCAGAAAGCCTACAAGGAGTAGAAGATGGGCAGGATTAGCAAGGAAAGCTACCTTATTGAGGTCAGAACATGTAGGGATAAAGTGAGAAAGGACAAAAGCCATGTAGAGTTGGACCTTGCAAAAGGAATTAAAACCAATAGTAAAAGGTTCTATAGCCATATAAATAAGAAGAAAACAAAGAAAGAAGAAGTGGGACCGCTAAACACTGAGGATGGAATGGAGGTTAAGGATAATCTAGGCATGGCCCAATATCTAAATAAATACTTTGCCTCAGTCTTTAATAAGGCTAATGAGGATCTTAGGGATAATGGAAGGATGACAAATGGGAATGAGGATATGGAGGTAGATATTACCACATCTGAGGTAGAAGCCAAACTCGAACAGCTTAATGGGACAATCGGAGGGCCCAGATAATCTTCATCCAAGAATATTAAAGGAACTGGCACATGAAATTGCAAGCCCATTAGCAAGAATTTTTAATGAATCAGTAAACTCAGGGGTTGTACCGTACGACTGGAGAATTGCTAACATAGTTCCTATTTTTAAGAAAGGGAAAAAAAGTGATCCGAGTAACTATAGGCCTGTTAGTTTGACATCTGTAGTATGTAAGGTCTTGGAAAAAAAATTTGAAGGAGAAAGTAATTAAGGACATTGAGATCAATGGTAATTGGGACAAAATACAACATGGTTTCACAAAAGGTAGATTGTGCCAAACCAACCTGATCTCCTTCTTTGAGAAGGTAACAGATTATTTAGACAAAGGCAATGCAGTGGATCTAATTTACCTCAATTTCAGTATGGCATTTGACACAGTTCCACATGGGGAATTATTAGTTAAATTGGAAAAGATGGGGATCAATATGAAAATTGAAAGCCGGATAAGGAACTGGTAAAAGGGGAGACTACAACGGGTCGTACTGAAGGGTGAACTGTCAGGCTGGAAGGAGGTTACTAGTGGAGTTCCTCAGGGATCAGTTTTGGGACCAAACTTACTTAATCTTTTTATTACTGACCTTGGCACAAAAAGCGGGAATGTGCTAATAAAGTTTGCGGATGACACAAAGCTGGGAGGTATTGCTAACACAGAGAAGGACCGGGATCTCATACAGGAAGATCTGGATGACCTTGTAAACTGGAGTAATAGTAATAGTGAAAAGTGCAAGGTCATGCATTTAGGGATTAATAAAAAGGATTTTAGTTATAAATTGGAGACACATCAGTTGGAAGTAACAGAGGAGGAGAAGGACCTCGGAGTATTGGTTGATCACAGGATGATCATGATGTGATATGGCTGTTAAAAAAGCTAATGCGGTTTTAGGATGCATCAGGCGAGGTATTTCCAGCAAAGATAAGGACGTGTTAGTACCGTTATATAAGGCACTGGTGAGACCTTATCTGGAATAATGTGTGTACTTCTGGTCTCCCATGTTTAAGAAGGATGAATTCAAACTGGAACAGGTTCAGAGACGGGCTACTAGGATGATTCAAGGAATGGAAAACCTGTCATATGAAAGGAGACTCAAAGAGCTTGGCTTGTTTAGCCTAACCAAAAGAAGGTTGAGGGGGGGGATATGATTGCTCTTTATAAATATATCAGAGGGATTAATATTAGGGAGGGAGAGGAATTATTTAAGTTTAGCACCAATGTGGACACAAGAAAAATGAGTATAAACTGGACACTAGGAAGTGTAGACTTGAAATCAGACAAAGGTTTCTAACCATTAGAGGAGTGAAGTTCTGGAACAGCCTTCCAAGGGGAGTAGTGGGGGCAAAAGACATATCTGGCTTTAAGACTAAGCTTGATAAGTTTATGGAAGGGATAGTATGATGGGATAGCCTCATTTTGGCAATTCATTTTGGCAATTGATCTTTGATTATCAGCAGGTAAGTATGCCCAGTGGTCTGTGATGGGATGTGAGATGGGATGGGATCTGAGTTACGGCAGATAATTCTTTCCTGGGTGCTGGCTGGTGAGTCTTGCCCACATGCTCAGGGTTTAACTGATCGCTATGTTTGGGGTCGGGAAGGAATTTTCCTCCAGGGCAGATTGGCAGAGGTCCTGGAGGTTTTTTGCCTTCCTCTGCAGCGTGGGGCACAGGTCACTTGTTGGAGGATTCTCTGCGGTTTGAGGTCTTCAAACCACAATCTGAAGACTTCAATAACACAGACATAGGTTAGGGGTTTGTTATAGAAGTGGATAGGTAAGATTCTGTGGCCTGGATTGTGCAGGAGGTCAGACTAGATGATCATAATGGTCCCTTCTGACCTTAAAGTCTATGAGTCTATGATGTGGTCACCCCATCTCAAAGAAGTTTACTGGAGCAAATAGGAGATATTTGACACTGTGATACTGCTCCTGTGCTCTGTTCCCAAAGTGTTCTGCAGCAGGGGAGGGTCTGTGGCAGTGTGTGTGTGTCACTGGCATATTGGGGTGATGCAGAAACAGGGCAGAGTAGAGGTGGCATTGTGGGGCTGGCGTGAACTTTATCTCTTCATTTCCCCTTCCAAGAACTGAGGGGACAGGAACCCTTACCCAGCGAGGTCACATTCTCATAGTTCTTCTGCATGACGTCTCTGTAGAGGGCTCGCTGAGTAGGGTCCAGCAGAGCCCACTCGTTCCTGGTGAAATACACAGCAACATCCTCGAAGGTCACCGGCCCCTGAAAGAGCAGGAGTCCAACATTCAGTACCTGTTGCCCCACTCCCACTCCCACTATTCGTGGAGGAGAGGAGCCAAACAAATGGAAGCTCTGGGTGGATCACAGTCAACAGAGTCCCACCTCCACCCCATTCAGAGCATCCTGGAAACACCAAGGTGAGGGAACGAAGAGGGAGCCCCTCCTCTCTCCCAGCAGAGCCATCACCCACTTACTAGCCACAGACTGATACAGGAGATGGAGCCCCTAGCAGGGACCAGGGAGCTCTCCCTGGTCGGAAACCCAACACCCTCCACCTTGTGAGGAGCTGGATGTGAAGGGAGGGGCATCTCCCCTAAACCTCACTGCTGGGTGCCCCTTTCATATCTCACAGCAGCCGCAGGTCAGTCAGGTCAGGCTCCAGCACTGGGAGTCTGGTCAGCTTTCCTAGCCCCATGTAGGAGGGTTATTTTCTGTTTCACAAATTAGAGCATTTCCAACTCCTAATCTCATGGGTCTGTTCCTAGAATCTAGGGCACTTAATAAACAACTCCCAGCAGGTTTGCCACACTCTGTCCTCCTCCCTTTCCCACCCTGTGCATTTTCTGCCCCGCTCCAACCTCCAAACCAGACTGCACAACCCTTTCCATCTCCGGTGTATTTGCTGTCCCTCTCCTCCAGCAGGAATTTACCAGCAACCCCCCCGATAATCTCTACCTGAACAGGCTCCTCTGCAGCCATTTCTCTTCCCTCTCCCATGAGAGGATGGGATGAGCTGGAGTGAAACATGGACGTCATTCTGCAGCCTGTCTGGGTGAGAAGGGCAGTTGTGGGGGTTTCAGAACAGGCTTTAGTTAATTTCACATCATGACAGACATCCTAGATTCTGCCATCCTGGGAAAATGCCTGATCTCTTTATTACAGTGTAGACCTGGCCCCTCCTGACAGGTTAAGCCCACAGAGAGATTTTTAACCTCCCTTCTCCCTCCCCTCACCCTGTAACAAGTCTTTGAACAGAAGGCTAGAAAAGAGCAGAACCAAAGGAGTCACTGTGGGGGATTCCCTCGGACACTGACCCCACGGCAGCCACACCCCAGCAGGGGGAATATGGAGTCAGGAAATGGCTTTTCCCCTCTCTGATCCTTGTTTTGTTCACTGGAAAGTGGTTCTGCCCAGGGATGCAGCAATATATGTGTCTGGGTGGATTAGAGAGCTGGAAATCTCTCCCCCCTCATTTATCCCACTGCCCCTTTCAGACTCTCCTTCCCCTGTCCTCTCTCCCTGCCCCTCTGGCTGGGACAGTCCCATTCCTGGGGGCTTTGCTCTCCCAGGACTGGATTTTCTCCTGGCAATTGCTACTGGGAGGAGAAATGAGGAGGGGCTGTTTGTGCAGAGTCACTTTCTTGCCAGTCCCCAGCACTTTCCCTGAGGTCTTTCAGTTACCTGCAGACTCTGGCTCAGAATTTAGTATTAACAGGGCCCAGGGCTGCCCTAGGGGGCTAGGACCAGCTGGAGAAAGTCATCCCCTGGGCCAGGCAGAGAAGCAGCTTTAATTAAGGTCACTTCCCAGCACAGAACCCCGCTGGGGGAGCAGCAGCTGCTAAGCCTGGTCTCCCCAATCACAATGGAGGCTGCAGCATCTGACCCAGGAACCTGAACCCCAGTATCCTGAGCAGAGAGGGTCAGAGCATTTGAGCAGCTTCCCTCCTTTAGCTCTCTGGGGAGAGCAGCTAATGAGAGCCCCTCCTCACAGGGAGAATTGCTAATCTCATTTGCCCCACTGTCGATCCAGAGTCACTCCTTGTCTTTCCATACAGTGACTCTGGATTAACAATGGTCTCAGTGAAACCAGAGTTAAAAAAGAATGAGTCCAGAACACTGTGGAAGGGACCATTGTGCGGCAGTGCTGACCCCCTTCCCACCTCCCTCACCCCCCAGATCTAGGACAAGGGCTGGGGGCACAAATTTTCCAAACGGAACCAGAAGTACCTGCAATTTTCAAGAGGGGAGAAAAAGAAAAATCAGTGATTTCACCTCACAGTGGCTGATAAGTGGATAGAAAGTTATCACAGTGACAGGGCATGTGGCTGGGGAATGCCGGGCAGTGCTTGGAGCCAGGCCTCTGGCACAAACTGATCAGGGAGAAGGATCATGGTTAGTAGCAGCCCCCAGACACCCCCCAGTACCCAGACCCCACAGCCGGGGCCCCAGACACCCCCAAAGCCCCAGCCAGGGTCCTGCCAGATCTTCCCTGGCACCCGGTCCCCAGAGTCCTTGGCCAGGGACCCCAGATACCCCCAGAGCCACAGTGAGAGCTGGCCATTGGCGAAGGGGAGAGAAAATGGGGCAGAATCGGGGGGGGGGGGGAACAGGGAACTTCTCAGGGGTTGGGGGAGGGGGGGTCACCCTGGGCGCTGCTCGTGGCTCTCTAGGGAGAAAGGGGGCAGGACGGGGGAGGAGGGGGGTCCCCACGGGAGGGGGCAGCGGTAAATCCGAGGGGATCTCAGCCCCCCCTTTCTCTGCCCGCTCCTCGGGGGGTCACCTGCCCCCCCCCTCGGCCATGTCCGGGCTGCACAGACATTCCCCGCCCGGCCCCACGCAGGGACCCCAGGGTTAATGAAGGGCTCTCCCGCCGCGATCTGCGCATGCCCAGAGCTCCAACGGCACCAACCCTTCTCCGGCCCGGGAGAGGCTCCAACGGCCCCGCGCGAGCCAGGCAGAGCCGCAGCGCCCAACGCTTCTTCGCAGCCCGGCTCCGCCTCCCCACGTGACGTCACTTCCGCTCCGTGGATAATCAGGAACTACAACTCCCAGCCTGCCCCGGGCCCGCTTCCGCCCTCCCCCTCCGCAACCCAGGTAAAGGAGGCCCCATCTCATCCCCCCTCCTCGCAGAGACCCCGCCCCGCCCCAGGAGCAGCGGCCCCGGCCGGAGCCCCCCCGGCCGCCCTCCCCGTGTGCCGGTCCCTGTCCGCTGCCGGGGCTTGAGCCCGGCTGGGCGCGTCCCTCTCGCGCCAGAGCCCGAGACCCGCCAGCTGCCAGTCACCCCCCCGCCCTGCCCAGCGCCTCCCAGCTGCCAGTCACCCTCCCCGCCCCCCTGCTGCTGCCGCCCAGCGCCCCCCCAGCTGCCAATCACCCCCTGCCGCCCTGCTGCTGCCCCCCCTGCCCAGCGCCCCCCCAGCTGCCAGTCACCCCCCCGCCCTGCTGCTGCCCCCCCGGCCCAGCGCCCCCCCAGCTGCCAGTCACCCGCCCCCCCTGCTGCTGCTGCCCCCCCGCCCAGCGACCCCCAGCTGCCAGTCACCTGCCCCCCCTGCTGCTGCTGCCCCCGCTGCCCAGCACCCCCCCAACTGCTAGTCACCCCCCCCGCCCTGCCCAGCGCCTCCCAGCTGCCAATCACCCCCCGCCCTGCTGCTGCCCCGCTGCCCAGCGCCCCCCAGCTGCCAATCACCCCCCGCCCTGCTGCTGCCCCCACTGCCCAGCGCCCCCCAGCTGCCAGTCACCCGCCCACCCTGCTGCTGCCCCCCCGCCCAGCTGCCAATCACCCCCCGCCCCCCTGCTGCTGCTGCTGCTGCCCCCCCACCCAGCGCCCCCCCAGCTGCCAGTCACCTGCCTGCCCTGCTGCTGCCCCCCCTGCCCAGGGCCCCCCAGCTCCATGTCACCCGCCCGCCCTGCTGGTGCGGCGGCCCCCCCGCCCAGCGCCCCCCCAGCTGCCAATCACCCCCCGCCCCCCTGCTGCTGCCCCCCCTGCCCAGCGCCCCCCAGCTGCCAGTCACCCGGCCGCCCTGCTGCTGCTGCTGCCCCCCCGCCCAGCGCCCCCCCCAGCTGCCAATCCCCCCCCGCCCCCCGGGTGCTGCCTCCCCTGCCCAGTGCCCCCCCAGCTGCCAGTCACCCCCCCGCCCTGCTGCTGCCCCCCCGCCCAGCGCCCCCCCAGCTGCCAGTCACCCTCCCCGCCCCCCTGCTGCTGCTGCCCCCCCTGCCCAGCGCCCCCCCAGCTGCCAATCACCCCCTGCCCCCCTGCTGCTGCCCCCCCTGCCCAGCGCCCCCCCAGCTGCCAGTCACCCCCCAGCCCTGCTGCTGCCCCCCTAGCCCAGCGCCCCCCCAGCTGGCAGTCACCCGCCCCCCCTGCGGCTGCTGCCCCCCCGCCCAGCGCCCCCCAGCTGCCAGTCACCTGCCCCCCCTGCTGCTGCTGCCCCCGCTGCCCAGCACCCCCCAGCTGCCAGTCACCCGCCCGCCCTGCTGCTGCTGGTGCCCCCACTGCCCAGCGCCCCCCCAGCTGCCAGTCACCCGCCCGCCCTGCTGCTGCCTCCTCCCCACTGCCAGGGAGTTTTCCTGCTCCATACTTCCCTCACGTACCCTCTTAAAGCACCTCCCCAAAGGGCTCCCTGCTGCCCATGTGAAGGGTGGGGGTGGGGGTGGGGCAATTATTATTGTCTGTTTATGGAACTTCCATATACAATCCCGTCACACTGTCCAACTACTGTCACTTACTTAGTATAAAATCTCTTCAGAACCAGGTGCTTTTCTCTCATTATCAAATATTTCTTTTTAGACCTATTTCTTCCCCAGTTCTCAAGGATAGATTTAAAATATCCCGTGTGCGGTGCTGTAGTAACCATGGTGGTCCCAGGATATTCGAGGCTGCCCCCGTGATTTACAAACGTTCCGTGTTATTCTCCATCCCATTCCTTATGGATCTGAACATGTTCGCTTTTCTGCTGGCAGCTGTTCAGTGAGTGAAGCTTTGCATTGATCTGGCTACAGCAGTGCTTCCCAACCTTTTTGTGGCCAGTAGCACATTCAGGTTTTCAGAAGAGTGTGGCGGGCGCCAACCATTTTTCAAGGCTTATTTTCTGTTTGTACATTAAATATACAAAAAAAGTCATTTAATGTTACATAATATATGAATCCATAAGATAAAAACGGTAATTTTACATGTAAAAGGTATTAACTAAATTATTCGGCAGTTACTCTTTCACCTTCCCATGTCAATTTGCTCTTTTTTATCTACAAAATATTTTACAAAATAAACAATTTTCATCTTCTTTATTTTTAAAAAAGTAAAACATTGTTGAACTGCTGGTCCAAATATATTTATTATCCTTCCTTTAACATAGACTGAAGCCTGCAGCCCCAGAGTTCTCTGTTCCCGGCCGGGGCTGGGCTGCAGCTTCGAAGCCGCAGCCCCGCGCCTGCCAAGGACAGAGAAAGCCGGTGACTGCAGCCCCGGAGAAGCTGAAGAGAAGCTGCAGCCCCGTGCCTGCCAGGGACAGAGAGCACCGGCGCCCGCAGGCCGCAGCCCGAGAGAAGCTGCAGCCCCGCGCCTGCCAGGGACAGAGAGCACCGGTGCCCGCAGCCTGCAGCCCTGGAGAAGCCGGAGAGAAGCTGCAGCCCCGCGCCTGCCAGGGACAGAGAGCACCGGCGCCCGCAGCCTGCAGCCCTGGAGAAGCTGCAGCCCCGTGCCTGCCAGGGACAGAGCGCACCGGTGCCCGCAGCCCCGGAGAAGCCGGAGAGAAGCTGCAGCCCCGCGCCTGCCAGGGACAGAGAGCACCGGCGCCCGCAGGCCGCAGCCCGAGAGAAGCTGCAGCCCCGTGCCTGCCAGGGACGGAGAGCACCGGTGCCCGCAGCCCCGGAGAAGCCGGAGACAAGCTGCAGCCCCGCGCCTGCCAGGGACAGAGAGCACCGGTGCCCGCAGGCCGTAGCCGAAGAGAAGCTGCAGCCCCGAGCCTGCCAGGGACAGAGAGCACCGGCGCCCGCAGCCTGCAGCCCCGGAGAAGCTGGAGAGAAGCTGCAGCCCCGCGCCTGCCAGGGACAGAGAGTGTTGCAGCGCAGGCGTGCGTGGACAGAGCTCGACCACCAATATGATTAAAAGCAGAGTCATTTTATTTCTCTCCAGCATACATCTTTATACACTTAAAGCAAGCAATCAAGCAATTGCTAATTGGTTAATAAGGTACAAACAAGCACAGCTGTAACTTCATTGGCTATTTAACATCCTGGCCAACCCTTTAATTTATTATTCTGTTATTGCCTCCCAGCAGATAAGAACGAGCCTCATCCTTGAGACTTGCATGTCAGTTTCCCACACTCTTATGCAAAACAATCCGACACTTCCCCCCTCTTCTCATAATAAAAAAGGGAAGGCACAGCAAAACATTCCCAGTTCATAGCATCACATTACTACAATCTATTAAACAGCAAAACTAAAAGCAAATCTAAACACCAGCTGCCTAACTAAACCGTAACAATATCTTCCGCAGTGCCCTATTTTTACCTATACATCCCTCCTCCAGGTAACGCAAGTGGCCCAAGGGGCCAGGAGGGTTCTGCCAATGTGCAAACACCCACAAAGCAGGTTTCCAATAAGGGCTTCCACTGCAGCAACATGGGGCAGCAAGCAGAAGGCCATAGTATTTATGGCACTCTGCGCCAAAATCAGCCAAGGCCGGACCCACTTCGCCGGAATCCACCTGGCTTACTGTCTTCCCATTTCCCATGCACCGTATCTGATCCAGTTAGGCCACCTGGCCTTTTGCCTCGCTCTGGCAGTTCCCTACTTTCTCATAACAACTTTATCTCATCCCTCTGTTCTCGTAATCACGCAGCTGTAATTTTCCACCAAGGCAGCATAGGGAAATTCTCCCCTCTATTCCAAAAACACATAAAAAAAATAACAATAACCAATTAAACAAAACAAAACTAAAAGCCAAATAATACTTCCTCAATCTATAAGGCTTATCCATAACCATGCAATTCATAAATAATTACATGGTACATTAAATGCTATACAGCTAACACCAATTTTCTTTAATATCTAAAAAACAAAAACAAACTACCCCTACTGGGCAATTAATCATTACTTAAAATATACCAAAACCCTATATAACTAGCAGGCAAAACAAAAAAATTACTTCATCAAATAAATCATTTACATTAATACAATTGCTTCCTAGCTTACTCCTAAAATTCAAAGCTAATCACAGCTTAAAATTTCTTACTATTAGCTTCTAATTTTAAACACTAAAAAAAAAAACATCACCACTTATATGCCCTTAGCCTAATACAATTACAATTACATAGCACAATATACAATCTTCAACTAATGCAACAAAATATTCATGGCCAAACAATTGCAAACTAATTTCTTGCCTAAATTTATTTACAAACATTTCAAAACACCAAAAACTTTTCTCTAAGCATTTTTACAAAATTCAACCTTTATTCCCTCTGGCAACCATAGAGTTAAACTTTTAGTCTCGCTACGCCCTCAAGAGTTTTTCAGCCAGCTTTCCAAGCCTTATCTGTTGCCTGTCCGCTTGGGCCCGATCCTGTTTTCCCTTCAAGTTCTCTATCTATTGCGTGCCTGCCTGGGCCCGATCCATATTTCCTCTCCAAATACGCTGTCTATTATAATATAGACCACATCTAATATCAAGCAGTCTACAACGGCCAATAATCAGCACATAACACAAAATTAACAAAAAATCTAAATAGACTAACAAAGGCACTTTACATAAAAATTCTTAAAATCACATAAATTCAAAGCCATTCTCCCAAATTACCTAAATTTATGCCTAAATAACACACAACTCCCCCCTTGAGAATACTCAACAAACCCTTTGGCTGAGTTTTCTCAAACTTGAAAAACAACAAACAATTAAACTCTAAAAAGCTGGGGCAATAATTTCACAATCATCCTTCCCATGAACCCGGCAGGGTTCGGTATGTAAAAGCCCTCACCCCCCAACTCAACCGGTTTACATGCTGGGGAGGGGCACTGCAAATATTTACACTTTTACTTAAACAGTGTCTAAATATATTTGTACAACTCCAAATCAGATGGTACTCCTAATATATTTATAAGGGCAGTGGGCTATCCTGGTGCTCAAAATCACTCCGAATGGCCATCAGCTGGCCATTCAAAAATTCAAACATACTAGCTCCCATGGCAATGCTTTCTCAGCCTCAATAAAATAAGGACATATCATTTACAATCCAATTAGGGTGGGCTATACATACTGAAGGATTTATCCAAAACACAGGGCACAGCCTGTAAAATAAATCCAAAATCCAATTAATATCACATTTCTCAGCAGGAGTCCCAAATTTCTTCCTGCCAGTGTACAATTCTTTATCTCTTCACCAGGATCAGTTCTCAATGTCTTTTTAGTCAGGAATTTCTGGACTTTGGCAATGTCAATACTGTAAGTGTTTTTTCTCCTTTTTCACCACCGTTGTGGTTCAGCTTTTACGGGGGAAATATCCAGAACGTGGGGGCTGCAGCGGACAAGAAAAAAATTAGCCAGCACGTTACCTTGTCCTTTTTTGCTGCTATTTAAAAGCACAATGGAATTAAAAAAAAAATTAGGCCAATCATCAGTAGGAAAATTCTCCTGATGTGAAGGGGTCTTTCTGCAGTAAAAATCATGGGTCCAAGTAGTCAGTCTTTTTTGTAGCGTTTCTTTACCCATAAGAAAAGAAATCTAACACATTCCGGTAATGCCAGGCCGAGTTTTACAGCTATTCCAGCGGCCTGAGCACAGTCAAGCCCCCCCCTTTCTCTTGGCCGTTCGCCAAGTCTTAATTGCAAGCAATGTCCTTGGCTGGGCCAAAAAAAAAGGAATGAGCTTTCTTGCCTTGTTAACTCATGCTGTTCCTTTTCCTTCCCTGCTTGGCTTCTTTTAATCTGTAAATCCTGTGTCAGCTATTGCTACTCATACCGGAGAAGCATAATGATTTTCCCAGCACTGTCCCAGGCTCAAACCAGCCAGTGTAGGATGCCTTCTCCGGACTTCTGTAGGTCCGAACGACCTCCGGGGCCCCGGCACAAGCCTCTGCCTGCGCCGTGCACTCCAACGTCTTCCCGTCCAGGGCTCGCTTCCAGCGGAGCACCTCCTCGTCCTGTGCCCGAAGGCCGGTCGGGAGAAGCCTCCACAACTCCCCCTCTCTTCTTAATAAGTGAATCAGTGCAGCAGGGAAGATCTTTTCCCTTTGTCGGTTCATAATGTGCAAATAAAACTTCTGTGTTATCTTTTCTTCAGCTGATACAGCGGTACTCACGTTAGCTGCTCTGCCCTTATCCACCGCGGCTTATAGCCGCCCTTCTCCTCCGCGGCTTGTAGCCGCCGCTTATCTCCGCGACTTATAGCCGCCCCTCTCCTCCGCGGCTTATAGCCGCTCTCCTCAGGGCTCAGGTGCGTCTCTCTTTTCGGACGCTCGCGGGCTTCTCCGGCACTCCCCGCCGCAGCTCCTCCCCGCCTCTGGGCTCAGGCTCCCAGCCACTCGCCTCTGGGCTCAGGCTCCCGACACTATCATCATTCGATACGAATCACGTCGGAGTCCGGGGGCTTCCCAAGCACTCCCCGCCGCGGCTCCCAGCCGCCCGCCTCTGGGCTCAGGCTCCCGACACTATCATCATTCGATACGAATCACGTCGGAGTCCGGGGGCTTCCCAAGCACTCCCCGCCGCGGCTCCCAGCCGCCCGCCTCTGGGCTCAGGCTCCTGGCCGTTCGCCTCTGGGCTCAGGCTCCCGACACTATCATCACTCGATACGAGTCACGTCGGAGTCCGGGGGCTTCCCAAGCACTCCCCGCCGCGGCTCCCAGCTGCCCGCCTCTGGGCTCAGGCTCCTGGCCGTTCGCCTCTGGGCTCAGGCTCCCAACACTATCATCATTCGATACGAATCACGTCGGGGTCACCATTTGTTGCAGCGCAGGCGTGCGTGGACAGAGCTCGACCACCAATATGATTAAAAGCAGAGTCATTTTATTTCTCTCCAGCATACATCTTTATACACTTAAAGCAAGCAATCAAGCAATTGCTAATTGGTTAATAAGGTACAAACAAGCACAGCTGTAACTTCATTGGCTATTTAACATCCTGGCCAACCCTTTAATTTATTATTCTGTTATTGCCTCCCAGCAGATAAGAACGAACCTCATCCTTGAGACTTGCATGTCAGTTTCCCACACTCTTATGCAAAACAATCCGACAAGAGAGCACCGGCGCCTGCAGCCTGCAGCCCCGGAGAAGCTGGAGATAAGCTGCAGCCCCGCGCCTGCCAGGGACAGAGAGCACCGGCGCCCGCAGGCTGCAGCCCCGGAGAAGCTGGAGAGAAGCTGCAGCCCTGCGCCTGCCAGGGACAGAGAGCACCGGTGCCCGCAGCCTGCAGCCTCGGAGAAGCTGGAGACAAGCCGCAGCCCCGCGCCTGCCAGGGACAGAGAGCACCGGCGCCTGCAGCCTGAGTTCTCTGTCCCCGTCAGGCGCAGGGCCACAGCTTCTCTCCCCTGTTGGGCAGTAAGTGGGTGCACATAAATGCCCCGGCGGGCGCCATGGCGCTCGCGGGCACCGCGTTGGGAGCCACTGGT
Source organism: Mauremys mutica (assembly GCF_020497125.1). Taxonomy (NCBI): domain Eukaryota; kingdom Metazoa; phylum Chordata; order Testudines; family Geoemydidae; genus Mauremys; species Mauremys mutica. The sequence continues at coordinate 5,269,314 of NW_025423256.1, forward strand.
CTACAGCAATGTGCAAATCCCTTTCTTTAGTTGTGTAGCCGATATGTTCTGCTGACGCTGCCAGGTGTAATGCATGTTCAGTAGAGGGTTCTCCCCTACTAATGCTGCAGTGTCCTTCTCCTCTAGGTTAGTATATTAATTATCTCATTTTGGTGTCACGTGTGTCAGTTCGTTGCCATGGCACTTGTGTGCTCAGACATCTGAGGATGCTCTGCAGAAAAGCTCCTTGAGTGGGGTGATCCACAGGGAGTAGCTCAAACCTCCAAAGTGCCTGGCCGGGGCAGGACATTGGCACAGCAAGGGAGGGGTGCGGCAGTGACATCACAAAGGCCTTTGGCAGGACCTCAGACTATTGGTCCAAGGTGGTGGGGAGATGGTGACCTCACAGAGAGATGCTGACATCAGCCAGGCAGGACAGGGGCGAGGGGCCAGGGAAACCTCAGAGACCCCTGTGGCTTTGCTCCAGCAAGTCTCCTTCTCCAGGTCTCTCTTTGAGGACTGAGGGAGTATTCAGGTTCACGGACGTGTGCGCCAGGAGGAACCTCTTTCGAGTTTTCTCCTTCCCTTTCGGTGATTTTACTAGAAAACAGCCGTCCCTGTTTAGAAGGTAAGAGCCTCCTCGAGGTTTGAAACCTGTTCTGTCTGATCCATCTGGTGAGAGTTGAATTCTAGGCATGGAAAACACGAGCTTAAGGAGGCAGAATTTTATTGCACACCTGGGATTTTGTCCCTTAGAATCACTGGCGACATTAGGGTTTGTCCTTTTTGTTTCACCTTTTCCTCCATCCCTCCCTCCCTCCTTTCACTTCTTCTCTTGCTTCTTTTGTCCTTTCTCCTGTTCCCCTCCCAACACCAGGAGGTAGGATGGGGTGGGTGTGTGTTTTGCGGGGGAGGGCTCTGCAGCTCCCACTCTGGGAGGTCCACCCAAAAATGTGGGGCTGAAATAGTGCTCAGGCAGTCAGGACCAGATTAACCTTCTGTGGGTCCTGGTACCAAACATATTTGTAGGCCCCTATGTAGTCACTGTGGGCTCCGAGTGTGGGCCTGGTGGGGCAGTGCCATTGGTGCCATAGGATACCCGCTACTGAACCTCAGAGACATTTTTCATTTTGATCACACACCTCTCCATGACTATATGCATTGCCATACACAGCTCCCTCAGCCCCCGGGTTTTCTTATTGAGCTGTGCACCCATGTGGGTTTACCAGTGTCCACAGTGAGCAGAACTTTCATAGTGATCAAGGAAACTCCCCACAGATTTATCTCCTTCCTCATTCAGACCTTCTCTAGCCATGTCTCCAGTACCCAGCCCCCCCATGTCACCAGTCACGGCATTGCTTGAACCTTGCAACGGCAGCACTAGGGACTCTAAATCCTCAGCCCTGGCCCTAGGCAGCTGCAGACTCTGCAGTTAGGCACTTCCCTCCTCTAGGCCATGGCTTTAAATACCTGCGATTCCCATCACCTGCAGCAGAGGCCAACAATTCCCACGCCCCCCTCAGCCAGCACCTAGTCGTGCAGAAAGTGAAGCCTGGATGATTTTGGAGGCTGGGGTGCCAGGAGATTCCCGGAGCAGCAGCTCTGCAACAAGCTCACATGCCCCCCCTCCGCTGTGAGACCAGGACCCTGTGAAGACAGTGGGGTTACCCCGTGTATAACCAGTTCTGGCCAAAGCCTGTTGAAGTGAGTGGGAGGCTTTTCATTGTCTTTAATGGGCTGTGTATAGACGCAAAGGCCCCATTCTAGACTCCAGGAGCAAAGTGCCTGCTGTGCGGCACTGGTTTACTAGTGTAACAGGAAGGTCTCACATTACCTAGTGAATAAGCAACACCTCCTACAGCACCTAACTTTTTCTGAGACGCTTCCCACCCAATTACTAAATGTGAACATGCTTCCCTTACAAGGGCTGAACATATCAGGTGAGATGGTCACAAAAGCAAGGCACTTCTGAGTTCAGCAGGGATTTTGGATGCGCACAGAACACAGACAGGACTGGTTCCCGCATGGTTACTGCAGTAAAGTGGAATAATTTTCAGCTTGTGTGATTGGAAGATGTCTGGATCCATCTTATAAGACTGTCCTACATGCAATGAGGAAAACTTGAGGTGCCTTTATTATCCTTTTGTTCCACTCTTTGTTTCTATGGGGGATTTGCCAGTGCAATATCACTGTCTTCCTTTTAAACAAGCAAAACTAAAAAAAAAAAAAAAAAATGGTAATGGCTGTTGAAAATAGCAATTCCAGCCCTAGTGAGCACTGGGAAGACCCCAGCATTTGTTGCTCAATTTTATCCTACTTTTTCTACAGCAAATGATAGTGGATCAGCATATTTGATTTGGGAGAAATGAAGTAACAGCTGCCCAAATTGAGCTTGAGCACTCCTGAATTTTGAGGGTGTTCAAATCTGGAAGGCAGGCGCTAGATTCCCTTTCTGAACATTAGCTAAATCTGGAAAGGAAAAAGTCAATTTCTATTTTCATGGCTCAGAAGTGGAAATCCTCCTGTGCTGTTTCTGAAGCTGCCCAGGTCCTCTAGTAAAGCCTCCCCTCCCTTACTTACCATTTTAACTTCTGGTGGGATCCACATACCTCCCTTGCCAGGCTTCAGATAGAAGGGGACACTGTCCATTTAGTCCACCCAGTTCCTTCCTTGGGGGCTGCCAGGCGAGGTCACACCAGCATCCCTAAGCCAGTCTGGGGAAGTCTTCTGAGGGTGCTACCTGGGCCAAAGCCTTCTACTCCTTGGGCACACTTGTTGCCCATTCACACTGCCACCCCCTTCTAGCAGCCAGCTCCCCAGCCACAGCAAGCTGCAGCGCATGGAGTCTCGCAGCTTCCCCCTCCCTTTCCTGTTGATAGCAGCCAAGGGAATGCTGGGAAATGTAGTTCCTTCCCTGCTCCAAGGCAGGGAGCTGGCCAAGGAACTACAGCTCCCAGGGCCCCGTGGGGTCTCAGCTCCCATGCTGGATCCGGGCTGCTCTAAGGCTCCGTTTCTGCAGAGGGGAGGAAGCGAGTGTTACAGGCCTGGAAAATCCTTGGCGTTCTCGTTACACAGGCATTCCCCGGCATGTCTTGCTGACTCAATCGGTGTATCCCCTTGATCCTTTCCATGGATTCATTGTACAGCTGATGACCCTGGACGGGCCATCAAACAGGCTAGGCAGTGCTGATGCCAATAGATCTGAGGGTGTCACCCAGAAACACAGTCCACAGTCTGGAATACAGATATACCCTACGTATCTATATCTCACAATACAAAGGTGATACAAACAAAAAAAATGATCATACTTGGAAAATTATAACATTTTCCCTGACACCTAACATGGCATATCTAGCACAATTCATTATTAATACCAATATGATAAAATTGCACAGTAATAATAATAGGAAGCGTCTCACAATTCCATGCAGTGTCAGACTTAGTAAACCAGGTTCTTGAAGATGCAGAACACTTTGCTTAGGAGGGATTGAAAAATCCACATATCTGCTGGGAACACACACACAGGCCCTGTGTCAGTCTGTAATCCTATGTTCACTCTTCTGGAAAATTATGATCAATTTTGTACACAGTATGGTTTGTGACGTATCACTTGAAATCACATAATCTACTGAATATTATCCTCCTGTTAAAATGTGTAGCAACACTGTATGTAAAGTTATGAGATTTTACTGTAGGATATTACAAAAAGTTACAATTCTGGGGAACACCCACAGACCAGTTCCTCAGAGACAGCAAGGCAAACAGCAATTCGCTGGCAGGGGGAAGGTGTGAAGAAGACATTTACATTCTATCAGAGGGAGACCTGAAACTCATATCTCCAACAGACAGCCTGTCACCATGACTCAGCTGAGAATTGAAGTTGTTTCTAATAGAAAGGACTGAATTATAAAAAGAGGTGAGGAAAATGCTTGGGACTCTCTCTCTCTCTCCCCTTTCCCTCTGCCCATGACAAATCCTGAAGAACTGAACTTGGGAGGCAGGGGCAGGTTACGGGGGAGTCCTGGCTGAAAGGAAAGCCAGCCTGTCTCAGCACATGGAGAGAGAAACATTTGCTTTAAATCCATTTTAGCTTGTTAACTTAGACGTTAATTTGTGTTTTATCTTTGCATTTCTTTTGTAAACAATTCTGACTTTTATGCCTCATTACCCTTAGCCACTGAAAAGATTTTTTTCCGGCAGTTAACAATTTTGTTTTATTGTTTTACCTAACCAGTGTGTTTGGATTCAAGTGCGTTGGAAACTCCATTTGGAATGACAAGGTTGGCACATGTCATTTTCCACTGATGAAATGACAGATTTCATATGAGCTCCCATTGTTCAGTAGTGTGCTGGACAGTGCAAGATGCACATTTCTGGGAGAAGTCTGGGAGCAGAGAATTTTCTGGGGTTCTCCTGTGGGGTGCTGTAATTTGTGAGTCGCTGACTAGCAGCACTCAGTACTGTGTAGCTGGGAGCGAGTTACATGCTGGAGACTGTGTGTTACCTGCCCAGGAGTGGCTGTTCTCACAGTAAAGCAGTGTAAAAGGCACCCCAGCTTGGGAACTGAGTCTCACAGCTGTTCAACAGTCCAGATTGCACTATGGTTAATGTCACAGACACTCAATTTCAAAGAGTCTCCTAGAACACATAGAAAGTAAATCCATGTCCCAGAAATCGAAGTCTCTAGAGAGAGGGCAAGTCTCCCTGGCACTGCTTCTTGCTGACAGACAGGTCCAGAGACAATGAGAGAGTCCTGGGGAAGCTGGGAACAGTAACTATAGGCTGGTGGGGTTCAGGGGAGAAAGGGAACAGGAAGGGCAGGGATATCACTGATTGCAGGATCTCAGCAGTACTAGATGTCAGGATAACACATAGTGCAGCTCATTGGAAAACAATCTCAACTATACATAAAATTATGGGGTCTAAATTATGTTTCCACTCGAGAGATTTTGGAGTCACTGTGGATAGTTCTCTGAAAACATCCACTCAACGTGCAGTGGCTGTCAAAAAGCAAACAAGAAGTTGGGAGTCATTAAGAAAGGGATAGATAATAAGACAGAAAATGTCATATTGCCTCTCTATAAATCCATAGTACACCCACATCTTGAATACTGCGTGCAGATGTGGTCTCCCCATCTCAAAGAAGATATATTGGAATTGGAAAAGGTTCAGAAAAGAACAAAAAAAATGATTAGGGGTATGGAACAACTTCTGTATGAGGTGAGATTAAAAAGACAGGGACTTTTCAGCTTGGAAAAGAGACAAGGGGGGATATGAGAGAGGTCTATAAAATCATCACTGGCGTGGAGAAAGTGAATAAGGAAGTGTTATTTACTGCTCATAACACAAGGACTAGGAATCACCAAATGAAAATTAATAGGAAGCAGGTTTAGAACAAACAAAGGAAGTATTTCTTCACACAACGCACACTCAGCCTGTGGGACTCCTTGCCTGAGGAGGTTGTGAGGGCTAGGAATATAACAGGGTTTAAAAGAGAACTGGATAAATCCATGGAGGTTAACTCCATTAATAGCTATTAGCCAGGCTGGGTAAGGAATGGTGTCCTTAGCCTCTGTTTGTCAGAGGGGGGTGATGGACGGCAGGAGAGAGCTCACGAGTCCAGAATGCTGTGGAAGATAGTGCCATAGTGTAGCACTCCTTCCCACTTCCCTCACCCTCCAGATCTAGGACAAGGAATCGGGCAGGAGTTTTCCCAATGGAACTGGAAGTTCCTGCAGTTTTCAAGAGGGGAGAAATGCAAAATCTGTGATTTCACCTCACAGTGTTTGATAAGTGGCTAGAAAGTTATCACAGTGACTGGGCCTGGCCAGGGAATGTCGGGCAGTGCTTGGAGCCAGGATTCTGGCACAAGCTGATCAGAGAGAAGGAACATGGTTAGTAGCAGCCCCCAGAGCCTCCATCCAGGGGCCCCCAACACCCCCAGAACCCAGATCCCCCCAGCCAGGGTCCCACCAGATATTTCCTGGGACCCAACTCCCAGAATCCCTGGCCAGAGAGATCCCAGATACCCCTCAGAGCCCCACCGGCCAGAGAACCCCCACCAGATCTTCACTGCCAGGCTGGGAATCCCACCAAGAGCCCCTACCAGCGAGGGACCCCAATTAGGAACTCACTGCCTTCCTGGGATTCCCCCACTGCCCTCCTAGGACCCCCGCCTGCCCTTCAGCAGAGAGGTAAGACATGTCCATGCCCTGTCACTAGCAAATAATGGTCACCATGGAGCCACCCCAGAGGTGGCTACATCACAGAGACCATTTGTCATGGGGTTTAGGATACTTCTGGACCCACACTGCACTCAGAGTGACCTCCTCATCCCGTGCCAGCTGGAGAAAAGAAAAGGGTCCAGCCAACTATCCCGTTACCAGCTGGGAACCACTGATCCCCAAACAGGGAGAGACCTCTGGCTTTGATGGGTATTAAATATCTGGCTGGTCTCTTTCTTCAGCAAACATTTTAACAGAGGTAAAGGAGGGAACAAATGATTCACAAAGGAGTCGGGAAAGATGATCTCTGGGCAATTTAACTCCCTACAACATCCAGGATGGAGAAGAACTCAGGGCAACAGGTTCCCTCGAAGGAAGAAGTTGGTGGGATTTAGAAACACGGGGAACAGCCCCAAACCCGAGAGGATTTTTAACTAACATTTGATAATGATATAGAAAGAGGGAAATCCTGAGCTTTGAGAGCAATGTTCAGAAATGAAAGAGAAAGGGTGGAAATCTGAGAGATTTTGGATCCATTTTGCAAATTATAGAGAGGAAAGTGGAAAATCAGAGGGATTTTATATCAGTGGTTGATAGGAGGCAAAATCTGAGTGTTTCACATCAATATTTGATAAATGAATAAAGAGGAAATGGGCAACATTTGCAAACATTTTATATCCATGTTCAAGAATCTGAGGAAAGGTGTCAATCTGAGATTTTCTTTGTATTTTATCATGAGAGAGACAAGGAAAAAAATCTCAGGGGATATTCACTTAGAATTAGACAACTAAAGAAAAGTGGGGCAAATGTTTAGAGTATTTTATATCAGTCTTTGAGATTTGCAGAGAAAAGAAGCCACAAGCTAAGCAATTGATAACATGAGAGAAAAATACCAAAATCTGAGGGGGATTTTATGTTGCTATTAAATAACTAGAGGGAAAAGGGAGACTGTTGGACTGCATTTTATGAGACTATCCAATACATAAACACAAAGTGATGGTTCCCCCCCACTGCCACCATTCACATGGGCAGCAGGGAGCCTGGGAGGAGCTGATTTAAGGGGGGAGGGGGAGCTGGAAGGCTCCCTGGATAAAGGAAGGGGGCGGAAGTGGGGGATGGGCAGGTGACTGGCAACTGAGGGCTGGGGGAAACTGTGTTGGTAGTTTGGGGTCAGTGGGTGGGATTGGGAAACTCAGGTCTGGGCAGTCTCCATGGGGGACACGTGCTTTTCCATCCCCGCCTTGGCAGAGAACGGGCATCTCCTCCCATCCCCACTCCAGGGCAGCCATGTGCTGGGGAATGACTCAGGGCAACAATTTCCCAACGAAATGAGAACAAATCGCTGCAGATAAAATGGGTGGGAAAAGCTGCCCCATGGGAGAGATTTTAAATTGACACTTGAGAAGTAGAGAGAGAGAGACCAGGGCAAAATCAGAGATTAGACCAGGGGAAATCGGGGGGGGGGGGGGGAGGTTAGAGAGCTGATCATTGGGGGGATCTCCCTGGATTTTCTAGCCACGTGTGATAATAGGGGAAAAGCTGGAGAGACTTTGTAGGTGGGAGGACGGGGCACAAACAGGGCAGGATTCAGTGAACTCACCTCCCCCCCCCCGCGGGAATTTCCTGGCTACTCAAAACAGTTCATATTTCCCGCCCCCATTAGCTTCTCTCCCCCCCCCCCAACCCCGGCTCCCCCCCTGCTCCCCCCCCCCGGATCTTCCCTTTAGCCCCCCCAGCCCCGCCCCCACCTGCCTGACCTCCCCCCCCCCACCATCAATTCCCTGCTCAGCCCCCGGCCCCGCCCCGCTGCCTGTTGCTCCCTCGCCCCGTCCCAGCCCCGCCCCCAGCGGAACGTTCCGGCTGAGGCGGGCGGGGGGAAGGGCAGCGGCTTCAGCAGCTGCTACTGAGCATGCGCAGTGCCCGGGAGCAGCACAGGGCTATCGGGAGCGATTTAATGCCCCCCCCCCGCCGGGCCCCCCCATCCCAGCGGGGGGGGGCGGGTCCTGCTGCGGCTCCGCTGGGGCCGAGGCGGCTCCGAGGCTTCTCCCGGGTTCCCCGGGGCAGAGTCACGTGCCCGCCCCCCCCCCGGGGTCTCTCACTCCCCGGGGGCTCCGGGCGGGGTTGGGGCTGGGGCGGGCAGAGCCCGGGGCTGCCCGGGGGGCGGGGCCCAGCTGGAGAACCCCCCCACCCCGGGAGGCGGCAGAAGCAGCAGCTTTGCTCTCCCGCCCCTAGCGGGGCTCGCACGGAGCATGCGCAGTAACAGCTGCTGGAACCCTCCCTTCCCTGGGCTGCGGAAACGGCCCCGGGGCAGGCTGGGAGATGTAGTTCCTGACTCTCCCGGAAGCGGAAGTGACGTCGGCAGAGGAGACGGAGCCGGGCTGTGAAGGAGCGTTGGGCGCTGGGGCTCTGCCTGGCTCGCGCGGGGCCGTTGGAGCCTCTCCCGGGCCGCAGAAGGGTTGGTGCCGTTGGAGCTCTGGGCATGCGCAGATCGCGGCGGGAGAGCCCTTCATTAACCCCCTCGTGCCCGGCCCGGGCCCTGCCCCGCTGGAGCCGCCCGCCCCGCTGCAGCCTCCAGGTCCCGGAGCGAGCCCCGGGGGCGGGGGCGGGGGCGGGCGGTGACTCTGCCCCAGTGTCCGGGGGGGACCCGGCATCTCGCAGCGCCGGGATCTACTCCCGGGGGGGGGGCAGCGCCCGCGGGGGGCTCGGAGGGTCCCTGCGTGGGGCTGGGGGGGGTTGGGTGGGAAATGTCGGTGCAGCCCGGACATGGCCGGGGGGGGGGGCAGGTGACCCCCGAGGGGCGGGGAGAGAAAGGGGGGGGCTGAGATCCCCTCGGATTTACCGCTGCCCCCTCCCGTGGGGACCCCCCTCCTCTCCCGTCCTGCCCCCTTTCTCCCTAGAGAGCCACGAGCAGCGCCCAGGGTGACCCCCCCTCCCCCAACCCCTGAGAAGTTCCCTGTCTCTCCCCCCCCCCCCCCGATTGTGCCCCATTTTCTCTCCCCTTCGCCAGTGGCCAGTTCAGGTCTCAGGTTTGGGGGGTTTCCCCCATTTCCACCTGCAGGGATTTGTCCTTGTGCGGGTGGGAAATGGTTCCCCCCAGTGATTCCTGAGCTGGGCAGAGGGTGAATGGGCAGAGGCTGGGGGGGCCCTGAGACAGGGACACCTCTGGGCTGGGCTGGGGGGGCCACTCTCTGCTGGCAACGGGGCCTGGGAAGGGCCAGGAAGGGGAGGGAGGAGCAAGTGTCCCCCATGGAGACGGCCCAGCCCCAGGTTTCCCCTCCCAACTACTTCCCCTCCCCCACCCTGCCCAACCCAGCAGCCCCCCCTCACCCCACCAACTGCTAGTCCAGGGGTAGCCAACCTATGGCACACGAGCTGATTTCAGTGGCACTCACACTGCCTGGTCCTGGCCACCGGTCCGAGGGAGGCTCTGCATTTTAATTTAATTTTAAATAAAGTTTCTTAAACATTTAAAAAACCTTATATACTTTACATGCAACAGCAATTTAGTTCTATATTATAGACTTACAGAAAGAGACAGTCTAAAAGCATTAAAATGTATTTCTGGTACGCAAAACCTTAAATTAGAGTGAATAAATGAAGACTCGGCACAGCACTTCTGAAAGGTTGCTGACCCCTGTACTAGTCACATTCCCAGACCCCACTGCCAGCCCCTCCCCATAGCCAGTGACCTCACTCCAGCCCCACTCCTCTCCCTTGTGAAAGCCACATCACCCAGGGATCCCTGCCGGCCATGTGAATGTGAGGCAAGAAGAATCCATCCCCTTCTGTTGTTGATTTAATATCGCTGTATAATCCCCTCCAATTTCCCCTCTTTCCTCTTGAGTGGTTGAATGGTGACATAAAATCTCCCCACGTGATGCTTGTCCCTTATATTGGCAAATATTTAGTTTTGTGCCCCATTTTCTCCTCAGTTCTGAAATACTGATATCTAATGCTCAAAAATCTTCCCACTTTTCTCTCCAGGTGTGTGACTGAGATCAGGGCTCTTATCGTACTGAGCGTGGCCCTGTTCTGCCAGGTGCTGCAGAGACCCCAGGTGAGATCTGGGCCCTGTTCTGCCAGGCACTGAAGAGACCCCAGGTGAGATCAGACCCCACATTGTGCCAGGTAAAACTGAGACCTGGACCGAGATCACGGCCCCCCCCTTGTGCCAGGCAGCGAACGACTGTGACCCAAACCGCTGCGTCCATTGTGCTGGGCACTTCAGAGACCTCGACTGACATCTGTGTCCCTGTTGGGCCTGGCACTGCACTGACTCCAACCCAGATCACACCCCACCACTGTACTGGGCACTGCACAGACCCTGACAGAGATCCTGCCCCCACATTTTGCCAGTTGCTGCAGGGGCCCTAAACAAAATCCAGGATCCTGTAATGCTGGGAGTTGCAGAGCCCCCGACTGAGATAAGGCCCCTGTTGTGCAGGGCTCTGCACAGACACTGACCAAGATCAGGGTCCTCATTGTGACAGGTGCTGAATAGACACCAAGGGTATCTCTACCCTGCCGTTAAAAACCCCCAGCTGGCCCATGCCAGGTGACTCAGGCTCACAGGGCTCAGGCGAAGGGGCTGTTTAATTGCAGTGTAGATGTCTGGGCTCGGGCTGGGGCCAGGCTGTAGGACCCTGTGAGGTGGGAGGGTGCCAGATCTTGGGCTGCAGCCCCAGCCGGAACATCGACACCACAATTAAACAGCCCCACAGCCTGAGCCGTGTGAGCCCAAGTCAGTGGGCACGGGCCAGCCGCCGGTGTCGAACAAGTTTGCATGGAGAATTTGGGGCAAAACTGGAAACTGAACCCGGATTGTTTGAATTCTTGCATCTCCCCTTAACCCCAGGCCCAGCGTGTGTGTGTGCAGCGTTGTTTTGGTCTGTGTTTGCCTTTCATTGGCTTCCAAGGGAGGCTGTGGAATTTCCTTCATTGGAGGTTTTTAAGACCAGGTTAGAGATACACCAGTCTGGGAATGTCTAGGGATACTTGGTCCTGCCTCAGCACAGGAGGCTGGAGTAGACGCCCTCTCAAGATCCCTTCCAGGCCTACATTGAAATAATTCTCTTTTGTGCTGTGTCCTGTTCTACGCTGAGCTGTTTTGCATGGGGCCATTTGGAACTGTGATCGCACCATGTTGTGTAGCAGTTTTGTGGTGCATTGTTTTGCCTCAGCTTGTTTGGTGCCTGTGCTGTGTTGGTTTGAGTTGAGCTATTTTCCATTGTGTACTTTTGTCCTAGGATGTCGTCGTTTGCATCGTGTTGCTTTCTTCTCCTTTGTATTTGTCATTCTATGCTGTGGAGTGCAGGTTATGTTTTTTTTCCCCCTGAATTGCCTGACATTATGTTGTGGTGGGTTTTATTCTGTATGTTGTGTTTTTATATGTATATATTGAATCACATCCTAGACATGTAGGGCTAGATAGGACCTCAAGATGTCATCAAGTCCAGCTCTCTCTGCCGAGGCAGGACCAAGTATCTGTAGATTGTCTCTGACAGAGCTTTGTCCTGCCTGTTCTTAAAAACTTCCAGAGAAAGAGACTCCCCAGCCCCCTTGTAAGATTATTTCAGAGCTGAACTGCCTTAGCTCTGGGGACACCCACACAGATTGTAGTGGTGAGCAGCTCTGGAGAGAGAGGAGACCCCAGTGAGTGGCAGCTGGGTACAGAGACTGAAGTTGGGAGGAGAAACATTGACGTGGCCAAGGTCACCCAAGCTGTCTGTGACCGAGCTAGAAATAGGTTCTAGTGCCACCGTACTGCTGTTTCTGAAGGTCTCTGCCACCCTGGTGTTTTAGGCACTGGTGCAAACCCTTAGTGTAGACAGAGTTTACACTAGTGCACTATGCTTTGTACTGGTGCACCATGTCCCTGTTTGAAGTTTTGAGGTGGGGGCGGGGGGAAGTGACCTCACAGAGGCCTGGGACTGGCTGAACAGTGCAGCTGGTAAGGGAGGGTCAGCAGTGAGTGCTGGAGGTATGAGCCAGGAGCACAACCCCACAGGGCTGGACACTGACTTCTCCTGACCCAGGGGACACCCCCCCAGCGAGGTGGTTTGTCCATGGATGCACAGGCTGTCTTGGCAGGGCAGCTCAGCTGCAGTCCCTGCACACCTCTTCCTGCAGCCTAATACAGTGTGCTCTGGGGACCTTTCCAAGCTGCGGGTGACGGGGCTCTGGCATTAACAGGGTCTGTTCCTGGCTCTGTCACGGACCTGTTCAGTGACTGTGGGGAAGTCACAGCCCCTCTCTCTGTAACCTTGTCTTCAGTGACTTGAGAGCATGAGCACCAGCCTCAGGCAGACTGGTAAGAAGCAGGGCACAAACCCCAAATTGGGTGTGAGGTCTGTATGGAGATTTCACCAACCAAGTATCCAGTGTAAAAGCTTCAGGCACTGTAACAGCATTAACATGGAATCACAGACAGTCCCCTTGGGTGATCCCATATATCTCACCACGCAGGTGAGCTCACCTTCGTGACAGATGATCCCTTACTCCAGGGGTTCTCAACCTTTTTCTTTCTGAATCCCCAGTGATGGAGATTCCACAACCTCTGTAGGCAATTTATTCTAGTGCTTAACCACCCTGACAGTGAGGGAGTTTTTCCTAATGTCCAACCTAAACCTTCCTTGCTGCAATTTAAGCCCATTGTTTTTTATCCTGTCTGCAGAGGTTAAGAACAATTTTTCTCCCTCCTCCTTGAAATGACCTTTTATGTACTTGAAAGCTGATCATGTCCCTTCTCAGTCTTCTCTTCTCCAGACTAAACAAACGCAATTTTTTCATTCTTCCCTCATAGGTCATGTTCTCTAGACCTTTAATCATTTTTGTTGCTCTTCTCTGGACTTTCTCCAATTTGTCCACATCTTTCCTGAAATGTGGCACCCAGAACCGGACACACCATTCCAGTTGAGGCCTAATCAGTGCAGAGTAGAGCGGAAGAATTACTTCCTGTGTCTTACTTACAATACTCCTGCTAATACATCTCAGAATTATACTTGCTTTTTTTGCAACAGTGTAACATTGTTGACTCATGTTTAGCTTGTGATCCACTGTGACTCCCAGATCCGTTTCTGCAGTGCTCCTTCCTGGGCAGTCATTTCTTGTCTTGCATGTGTGCAAGTGATTGTTCCTTCCTAAGTGGAGTACTTTGCATTTGTCCTTATTGAATTTCATCCTGTTTACTTCAGACCATTTCTCCAGTTTGTCCAGATCATTTTGAATTTTAATTCTGTCCTCCAAAGCACTTGCAACCCATCCCAGCTTGGTATCGTCCACAAACTTGATAAGTGTAACACAGAGACTCTGTTACTGGGAGGGTTTCACCATGTCTCAGAGGGTTACAGCCTGGTGGGAGGGGGCTAGGCCTGTACTGGGATAAGGTCACTCTGTGCTTCACAGTGTGGCAGAACCTGGAATGTCCATTACCAGGGAAAAATGCTGGGGGGAATCGACATATGGAAAGGACAGAAACCCTGTCTGAATTCTCTCACATTGCCCTTCTCGTCCTGGCAGGCTACAGAATAACGTCCACGTTTCGCCCCAAATCATCCCCTCTCCCAGTGGGAAGGAAATGGCTGCAATGGAGCTGGCTCAGGTAAGGGATTCTCAGGGAGCTGGTGGTGGGTTCTGGTTGGAGGGAGAGGAGCAGTAAATGTATAGGAGGGTGGGAGGCAGGAAGTATCTTGGGTGGAGAAAGGGAGGGGACAGGATGAGACAAACCTGCTGAGACTTGTGTACTCTAGGATGTGATGGGTTCTCACCCCGGGGTGCAGTCTGGGGGGCTTCTGGGAACCGCTGTGCCCTCTAACCCTCAAGCTGGCCTGGCCCTTCTGTCACGGAGTGTGGGGGAGTCCGGTCCTGCACCCCTCTGCCTGGGACTCAGTGACTCTCAGCCAGCCAGTAAAACAGAAGGTTTATTGGACAACAGGAATGCAGGTTACAGCAGAGCTCGGAGGCACAGCCAGGACCCCTCAATCAAGCCCCTCTGGGGTTCAGGAAGCTTAATCCCCTTAAATTCCAACCACTAAGCCCAAAACTTAACTCCCCTCCCTCCAGCCGGCCCCTTCCTTTGTCCACCTTCCCAGGCAAAGGTGTTGACACCTCTGCCTGCTCCCTGGCTCAGGTTACAGGCTGAGCACTTGTCTCTCACCTAAAGTAATCCCCGGCTCTCCCATCTCCCACACGGATAGCCCCTACTCCATCACAGCTCTTCCCCCTTCGAGACTGAACTGAGCGGGGTCACTCTGCCCAGTGACCTGAGGAAGTTCAGGGCCCCCTCTCCGGGACAACGCTTCCGCTATCAGGTTGGCACTTCCCTTCATATGGACCACGTCCATGTCATAGTCCTGCAGGATCAGGCTCCACCTCAGGAGCTTGGCATTGGCTCCTTTCATCTGGTGCAGCCAGGTCAGGGGAGAGTGGTCAGTGTACACGGTGAAGTGTCGCCCAGAGAGATATGGCTCTAGTTTCTTAAGGGCCCACACCATGGCCAGGCATTCCTTCTCGATGGCCGCGTAGTTCTGCTCCCGGGGTAGCAACTTCCTGCTCAGGTACACGATAGGGTGTCTCTCCCCCTTTTCATTCTCCTGCATTAACACCACCCCCAGTCCCGTGTCTGAGGCGTCGGTGAACACCATAAAGGGTTTGTCAAAATCTGGGTTTGCCAGAACAGGGCCACTAACCAGAGCCTCCTTCAGTGCCCGGAGAGCCTGCTGGCACTGCTCGGTCCAGACCACCTTGTCTGGCTTCCCCTTCTTGCACAGCTCAGTGATAGGGGCGGCTATGGCCCTAAAGTGGGGCACGAACCTACGATGGTACCCCGCCATCCCAATAAAGGCCTGGACCTGCTTTTTGGTTTGGGGAGCAGGCCAGTCTCTGATTACCTCCACCTTGGCTGGTTCTGGCTTTAGGCAGCCTCTCCGCACCTGATGGCCCAGGTAAGCTACTTCAGCCATCCCCACCTTGCACTTCTCAGCCTTTATGGTTAGCCCAGACTTCTGGAGTCGGTCCAGCACTTGTTTAACCTGGGACACGTGGTTCTCCCAGGTCCGGCTAAAGACGCAGATATCGTCAATGGCAAAACTCTCCATCCGCGGCAGGAACTGATCCACCAGGCGCTGGAAGGTGGCCGGCGCTCCCTTGAGGACGAAGGGCAGGGTCAGAAACTCGTAGAGCCCCAGAGGGGTGATAAAAGCCGATTTCAGCCTAGCATCTGTGTCCAGCGGCACTTGCCAGTAGCCCTTGGTAAGATCCATGGTTGTGAGGTACCGAGCGCCTCCCAGCTTGTCTAGGAGCTCGTCAGGCCTGGGCATGGGGTAGGCATCAGATACGGTGATGGCATTGAGCTTTCGATAGTCCACACAGAACCGGATCGACCCATCCCTTTTGGGGACCAGCACCACCGGCGAGGCCCAAGGGCTGGAAGACGGCTGGATCACCCCCAAAGCCAGCATGTCCCTGACCTCTCTTTGTAGGTCCTGGGCAGTTTTCCTGGTGACCTGAAAAGGGGAACATCTTATAGGGGGATGTGACCCAGTCTCCACCCGGTGGACAGTCAAATTAGTGCATCCAGGCTGGTTGGAAAACAGCTGTCGGTATAGATGCAGCACCCCTCTGATCTCAGCATGCTGGGCCAGGGTCAGCTGATCAGAGAGGGGAATTGCCTCCAGGGGGGAACCAGCTTTTGTCCCAGGGAATAGATCCACTAAAGGGTCATCTCCCTGCTCCTCCCAATGTCCACACATGGCCAACACCACATTCCCCCTGTCATAGTATGGCTTCATCATATTCACATGGTACACCCAGCGGTGGTGCGCCCGGTTCGACAGCTCCACCACATAGTTTACCTCATTTAGTTGCTTGACAACCTTGAAGGGCCCTTCCCAGGCAGCCTGGAGTTTGTTTTTCCTCATGGGGATGAGAACCATCACCTGATCCCCAGTGGTGAAGGCGCGGGCTCGCGCCGTGCGATCATACCAGACCTTCTGCTTCCTCTGGGCTCTTGTCAGATTCTCCCTTGCCAGGCCCATGAGCTCGGCCAGTCTTTCCCAGAAGGTCAGGACATACTCCACCACTGACTCTCCATCAGGAGCGGCCTTCCCCTCCCATTCGTCTCTCATCAGGTCCAGGGGCCCCCTTACCCACCTTCCATATAACAGTTTGAAAGGTGAAAACCCAGTAGATTCCTGGGGTACCTCCCTGTACGCGAACAGCAGGTGAGGTAAGTACTTGTCCCAGTCCTGCGGGTGCTGGTTCATAAATGTTTTTAGCATCATCTTTAGCATCCCGTTGAACCTCTCCACCAGCCCGTTGGACTGGGGGTGATACGCTGAGGCCCAGTTGTGCCGGACCCCACATTTCTCCCACAAGCACCGGAGCAGGGCCGACATGAAGTTGGACCCCTGGTCCGTTAAGACTTCCTTGGGGAACCCCACCGGGCTGAAAATGGTCAGCAGCGCATCTGCCACGGTGTCTGCTTCGATAGAGGACAAGGCCACCGCCTCAGGATAGCGAGTGGCGAAGTCTACTACCACCAGAATGTATTTCTTCCCCGACCGGGTCGCCTTGCTGAGAGGTCCCACTATGTCCATGGCCACCTTCTGGAAAGGTTCTTCTATAATGGGTAAAGGCCTCAAAACTGCTTTCCCCTCGTCTCGGGCCTTCCCCACCCGCTGGCAGGGGTCACAGGATCGGCAGTACTGTTGAACATGGGTAAAGACCCCAGGCCAGTAAAAGTTCTGTAGCAGCCTCTGCCTGGTGCGTCAGATTCCCTGGTGCCCTGCGAGAGGGATGTCATGGGCCAGGTACAGCAGCTTGTGGCGAAACTTCTGGGGAACCACCAGCTGCCTCCTGATCCCCCATGACTCTACTTCCCCTGGGGGAGCCCATTCTCGGTACAGGAACCCCTTCTCCCACAGGAACCTCTCCTTGCAACCTCTCCTCATGGTCTGTACCGCACTGAGGTTAGCCCGTTCCCTGGGCTTCCGCAAGGAGGGATCTTTCTGCAACTCGGCCTTGAACTCAGCAGCTGGGACAGGGATGGGGACCTGCTCTCTCTCGCTGGCTGGGTCTGAGGCCGCAGCCTCTCTGAGCCGTGTCCCTGGGCATTCCCTGCCCACCAGGTTAGGGTCCTGCCCCTCGGGCAGAGTACCTTCCCCGTTGTCAGGGCGCCGTGCCCTTTGCTGACTCTGACTACAGGTCACGACCAGGGCACCCCGGGCATTGCTGGGCCAGACCTCCAGGTCCCCCACCATTAACACCTCCGTGGGCAAATATGGGTGTACCCCCACGTCCTTGGGGCCCTCCTTGGCCCCCCACTTCAGGTGTACCCTCGCCATGGGTACCTTGAATGGGGTCCCGGCCACGCCCCTCAGGGTCAGGTAGGTGTCGGGCACCATCCGATCTGAGGCCACCACCTCGGGCCGGGCCAGCGTCACCTCTGCGCCCGTGTCCCAGTACTCAGTGACCTTTCTGCCATCTACCTCCAGGGAAACAAGGCACTCGCTCCGCAGGGAAAGCTCCGCCCCCACCCTGTAAACCAAAACCTCGGAGCCTGGAGCATCCAGCCCCCCAGAGGAACTGGCCTGGGGCCCTCCTTCGCCGGTGGTACGTGGCCAGTCCCCCTTTCCTGGGAACGCTGCCCCTCGTCCAGCTGGGTCTCTACCAAGTTAATCCGGTGTGAGGTCGGTCTGCTCAGTCTGTCCTTGAGCCTGGGGCACTGGGATCGTATGTGGCCCCTCTGGCCACATTGATAGCAGCTCATGTCCCCTTGGTCCCCTCGAACTGGTCGGTTGTCCCTGACGCTGGGCGTTCCACTTGGGAGGGGGTTCTCCCGATTCCCCCTTTGGGAGGTCCCAGGATGACTCTCTCTCTGCATCGCAGCAGGCCTGTTCCTTTGGGACTCCTCCCTGCCACCCCCCGACCGGCTCTTCACAAAGTCATCGGCCAGCCGCCTGCATGTTGCGGGTTCTCCGGCTTTTGGTCCCTCAACCACAGCCTCAGGTCGGATGGGCACCGCTCATACAGTTGCTCCAGTACCAGCAGTTTAATCACGTCCCCCTTCGTCTGGGCTCCATCTGCCCACTTGCTGGCGTATCCCTCCATGCGGACGGCTAGTTGCAGATAGGAGACCTCAGGGGTTTTATACTGACTCCGGAACCTCTCCCAGTACATCTCAGGAGTCAGCCCAAACTCGCGCAGCAGAGCCTAGTTGAATAGTTCGTAGTTCCCTTTCTCCTCCTCTCCCAGCTGGCAGTACAATGCCACGGCCTTGGGGTCCAGTAAGGGGGTGAGAACCCGGAGCCTGTCCACAGGATCTACCTGATGCAGCTCGCAGACCATCTCAAAGGCATCCAGGAAGTCATCCATGTCCTCCCCCTCCTTACGCTGGGCCAGGATGCATTTATCAAAGCTCTGCGCAGTCCTGGCCCCTCCCTCACTCACCGCAGCCAGGGGCTCACTGCCCCTCAGCCTCACCAGTTCCAGCTCATGATGATGCTGTCTCGCTTTCTCCTCCCGGTCATGTTCTCTCTGTTTCTCACGATCCTCCAGCTCTCTCAGTTTTAGCTCCTTCTCCCATTCCAGCCGCTTCCGCTCCACGGATGCCGAGCGTCACCAGGACGATCCCCTGCTGGGGGGTGAGCTTCGCCGGGAGGATCTCCTGCTGGCTCGGGGGGTCACAGTGCCCTCGGTATTCACTGGGCTCCCGCCCTTCCCCTAGGTATAGCTGCCGGCTAACCACTCCCAGCTGGGACAGACACTGGGGCCTGCGCTGCATCTGCCAGGCTGCTTCCCTCAGACACAGGGATCAGTTCATTCAAGCGGTCTCCCTCCTCCAGCTGGGCAATCAGCTGGTCTTTGGTGAGCCTCCCTCTGCGCAGCCCCCTCAGCTCCACCAGGTCGCACTTACGCCGCTTGGCATACATCTTCCTGCTGGCCACTCACAGGCCGGGGTGCTCACCGCTCCCCACGGTTTCCAGTGAGACCCCTAGTGCACCAGCCCTTCTTGAGGTCACCACCTCTCTGCCAGGGTCGAGCCACAGACTCCTCCGCCCGCTCGCTGCAATCCCCCGGGCGACCCTGTTACTGCAAATTCCTTCTCTCTGGTCACACACTCCCAGGAGTAAATTACCCCTGAAATTGTCCCTTTCTTTTACTGCTCCCCAGTCACTTACTGCAGGAAGCGCCGTCCACGGGGTGCAGTAAATCCCACCTCTACCACCAGTTGTCATGGAGTGTGGGGGAGTCTGGTCCTGCACCCCTCTGCCTGGGACTCACAGTGACTCTGAGCCAGCCAGTAAAACAGAAGGTTTATTGGACAACAGGAATGCAGGTTACAGCAGAGCTTGGAGGCACAGCCAGGACCCCTCAATCAAGCCTCTCTGGGGTCCAGGAAGCTTAATCCCCTAAATTCCAACCACCCAGCCCAAAACCGAAATTAAACTCCTCTCCCTCCAGCCGGCCCCTTCCTTTGTCCACCTTCCCGGGCAAAGGTGCTGACACTGCTCCCTGGCTCAGGTTACAGGCTGAGCACTTGTCTCTCACCTAAAGTAATCCCCGGCTCTCCCATCTCCCACACAGATAGCCCCTACTCCATCACACCATCTTGCACTGCTTTGCTGGAGATTCAGCCAGCCTCTTCAGGCCCTGTTATCACCCAACACGACAGCAGGTGGCGCCATACACCCAGCTAAGCTACCTGAGTGCTTTACCTGAGCCACTCAAGGAGAGAGAGAAGACAACACCCAATTTCCCAGTGATAAGTGTTAGCAAACAGATCAAAGCAGATGATGTAGCAAATAACCAAAAACTCAAAAAAGCCTAACATACTAGATGGATAGAATTTGAATTAGCAATTTCTCACTCTGGGCTTGGCTACACTTACAAATTTGCAGCGCTGCAGCAGGGTGTGAAAACACACCCGCTCCAGCGCTGCAAATTGCGGCGCTGCAAAGCGCCAGTGTGGTCAAAGCCCCAGCGCTGGGAGCGCGGCTCCCAGCGCTGTCCGTTATTCCCCACAGGGAGGTGGAGTACGGACAGCGCTGGGAGAGCTCTCTCCCAGCGCTGGCGCTTTGACTACACTTAGCGCTTCAAAGCGCTGCCGCGGCAGCGCTACCGCGGCAGCGCTTTGAAGTGCTAAGTGTAGCCACAGCCTCTGACTGATGATAGAAGCAGTCCCCCAAGTTTCCATACACAAGCTAGAAATCCCTGTATCCTGGGACCAGCACTTCCCCCAGTTCAGTCTTTGTTCCTCAGGTGTTTCCAGGAGTTCTCTTGTGTGCGGAATGAGGCCAAGAGATGATGTCACACCTCACTTTATGTAGCTTTTCCATATGGCAGGAACCATTTGTTCCAAACTCAGTTCCCTGTCCAGTTTGTGGAAAAATACAGGTACCAAAATGGAGTTTAGTGTCATGTGGTCTGGTCACATGCTCTAGCATGTCCTGCTGAGTCATAGTAGCCATGACTCATAGGCTGGCTGAAACATTCACAGGAAGGCTAAGCTCTTCCATGGTCCATTGTCTTTGTTGATGAGCCATGAACACTGTCTGGCTTCTTTGTTGTACCTGAAAGGCTCGTTGTGGCTGTTACCCAGAGTAAGCACAGTTGAAATACAGATACAGAGTCAATATCCATAACTTTAGATACAAACATGATACACGCACACAAATAGGACAATCATATTCAGCAAATCATAACTTTTCCAATGACACTGAACATGACGCATCTTGCACAAATGCATCATAATTATGTCCTAATCATTTGATAATCATACCACTATGCTGAATGTGGGGTGTAGTGTCAGGGCCTAATTTCAAGGCACAGAAGTTGGGAATGGAATTTCCCCTCTTTGTGGAACAGGAAATAACCCTCTAGCCAGGACTGGGAAAACTTCCCAGACTCCCAGTGCTGAAGCCTGAACCTCCTGACGCTTCATTAGTTACCACCAGCCCCGATCTTTGTGGCAACTGCAAACATTATCAGTGATGATTTTATATTCTCTTCCAGGTCATTGATAAGAATGTTAAATAACACAGGGCCAAGAACCAATCCTTGTGGGAACCCCCTAGAAAGAAATCCACTTGACCATGGTTCCCCATTTACAATCGTAGTTTTTAATCTATTTAATGTATGTTGTGTTTATTTTGTATCTTTCTAGTTTTCTAGTCAAAATGTTGTGCTGAACCAAGTCATATGCCTTACAGAAGTTTAGGGATATTATATCAATACTATTAGTTGCAACCAAACTTTTTGGTCTCATCCAATAAGGATATCCAGTTAGTTTGATTGGATCTGTTGTCTCTGAACCTTTGTTAATTGGTACTAATTATATTATCCTCCTTCAATTCTTTATTAATTAAATCCATATTCGCTGCTCCATTATCTTGCCCAGTATCAGACTAACACTCTTGTAATTAACTGGGTCATCTCTTTTACACTTTTAAAATACTGGCACAGCATTAGCTTTATTCCAGTCTTCTGGAATTTCCCCAGTGTTCCAAGTCCTAATCATAATCACCATTAAAAGTCCACCACACTCCTCCACCAGGTCTTTCAAAACTCTTGGGATACAAGTTATCTGGTCCTGCTTATTTAAACGTGTCTAACTGTAATAGCTGCTGTTCAACATCCTTGTGAGTTATTGTTGGAATGGAAAGAGTGTCGTCGTCAACGTCTTATATGACTTACATCATCCGTTTTTCTCCAAATCCAGGAGAGAAATATTTATTGAACACTTTTACCTCTTCTACATTATTTTTGATAATTCTGCCATTTCCATCTAGTAATTTGCCACTTCCATTGTTAGGATTAATTTTGTACTTAATATACTTTTTAAAAACTTCCTTCTTATTTTCATTAATTGGTCATTGATTTCTGATAGCTTCCCTTGCCAACTTTCTACAATTCTGACCTTCTATTCTTTACTATTGACTTCCCCTTTCTTCCATATATTTTATTTGGAGAGTGTTGGGATTCCTACCCGGGAGCCACCAGCAGGGTCCGGAGACAGCCTCATCTCCTATATTAAGCTCTGGCTAGTAGGTATGTGATAAACGTGAAGATCCTGCCTCCGTCTGTCAGCTGAGAGACACAGAGGTTCTCTCTTTCCACCCTCTGATGCCTCCTGGCTGCTCTAAGCAAGGTGGGGTGGGACTCTGTTAACATGTGCCTCCCGGAGCTTCCATTTCCCTGGTGCTACTGTTCCGTGAATAGTGGGGTTGTGAGTGGGGCAGCAGGTACTGAGTGCTGGACTCTTGCTCTTTCAGGGACCGGTGACCTTCGAGGAGGTGGCTGTGTATTTCACCAGGGAGGAATGGGCTCTGCTGGACCCCACTCAGAGAGCCCTCTACTGGGATGTCATGCAGGAGAACTATGAGACGGTGACCTCGCTGGGTAAGGAGTCCTGTCCCCTGGCTTATTAGAAGCTGTGGGGTCTCTAAAGAACCTGAGCAGTAATAACTTTATACGTTTATTTGTCATACAAGTTTTGACAAGTTTCCTTGCCCCCCCTTTCTTTTGCCTTATCTCCCACCCACTAGTATCATTTTTGGACATGTGCCTTTTTGGTGCCGTCAGTCATTTTAAAATTGCATTTAATGTGTCCTTATTGGATACATTAATAACTGTAGCTTTCATGCCTATTCCTCATTTTAAGAGGAAAATATACCTCCTGTAGAATTCTAAATTGAGTAAATAGGTGTGTGACTCATGCCTGGCTTGTGTGACAGTCAGATGAGCTCCTCTTTTGATAGGACAGCGTATAATGTTGCCATTCAGGACCCCACGGGTGAAGGGAGAACAGAGCTGTGGGAGGGGAGGAGAAGGGGGGAGTAGATAATTCTGGGGTGTCAGGACATGGGGAGGGTGTGTGCAGGGTTAGAGCTAAGAAGCAGCAGGGAGGGATGAGGTTGTGAGAGACGAGGAGGGAACACAAGAATCTCCCAAGGTGCCGGCAGGTGGTGCTGGCTGAGAGTAATGGGAAGAAGTGGAGAGGAGTGTGGAGGAAGGGCACCGAGGAAGTGGCTCAGTTTCAGGTGTTGAAGCTAAGTGGCCTGTCCTTGTGGAAGAGTGGGAGCCCTTGGGGGTCTAGTGCACTCAAGGGGCACCTCCCAAGGACTGTTTAAAAGCCAGGGCATTGCAGCCTTATGGGGAAAATATATAAAACAAGAAAAGGATCTAAATGCGTGTTTACCATCGCTCCCTCTCAGTCCTCATGGGAATCCCTGATCCGTTCCAAAGTGTATTAAAACCTTTCTTAAAGGCTCACCTCTTGGTTATCAGGTCATGTCCATTTTGTTAGAGGGTTTTCCCTTCACCCTCTCACTTCCCTGGTTCTTGTCACGCAGACAGCAAGCAGCAAAAGACCAGAAGTCTGAATGCGATGTTTATTGGGGTTATTGGGGTTATTTCCAAGCAAGCATATTCCACTGCCCTAATGAACTTACACCTAGAAAAATTAATTATGCAGCAGACAGAAACAATTAGAGAACCAGACTGATTAACATTGTAAAAGTGGTGGCCATAAAGATAAAACAATACAGAAATGAGGGTTTCACAGCCACAACCATTGATAAGGGATTTCTTGCCAGAAAAGCTGCTGTCAAACTAAGTTTTCTTTAACCATCTTAAGATCTGTTTCTTTATCTGGTGGTGATGGGCACTATAAGGACAGGATTGACTTCCTAACAGCCCAATAGCACCTTATTTCAGTGTGACGGGTTTGGGATGTGAGGATGTGACCCTTCGCTTCCCATCTTATGGCTGCCCCTGCTGCTTAGCCAAAGGCCTTAGCCTAAGAACAAGGCCTCAGACTGTCACAGTGAGAGAAGGCCCAGACACAGGCAGACTGAGATTTTGATTCTTAGCTAGTTACAGGGGTATAAAGACAAAGGGATAAAAATACCCCTAAGTTCTTTAAGTCTAGGCTTTACAGGCAGGCCTGAATATGTCTATTCTAACAGTGGGTTCTAGCCCTTCCCCCATTCTGTGTCTGTCTTGTCTATTTAGATCAGGGGTCGGCAACCTTTCAGCAGTGCTGTGCCGAGTCTTCATTTATTCACTCTAATTTAAGGTTCTGCGTGTCAGTAACACATTTTGACGTTTTTAGAAGGTCTCTTTCTATAAGTCTATAATATAGAACTAACTATTGTTGTTTGTAAAATAAATAAGGTTTTTAAAATGTCTAAGAAGCTTAATTTAAAATTAAATGAAAATGCAGAGCCCCCCCTCGGACCAGGGGCCAGGACCCAGGCAGTGTGAGTGCCACTGAAAATCAGCTCGCTGCCGCAGGTTGCCTACCCCTGATTTAGATTGTAAATTCTTCAGGGCATGGGCCATCTACTGTTCTCTGTTTGCACTTTGCCTAGCACAATGGGGACCCATTGTTAGTTGGTCCTTAGGCACTAAGGTAGTGAATATGATTTGTTATAATAGTAACTCTTCTGCCACTTTGAGTCAAGTAAGATGGCCTTGGGATGCGTAGCCTTATTTGGGGTGTGTTAGTAATGTTGATTTGATTTATCAACTTAATTTAATTTGTATTGTAATTATTTTAATTAATTAATAATACTTAATCATTTATATTAATTAATATGGGTTTGAGACTCGCCAATTTGTTTGATCAGAAGATAAAAGTTTGTGTTTCGAATCAGGTTCCACAGAATTGATAAAGGGACCTTCGCGGGTATGACAGGAAGCTCACAGTGAGACAGATATAGTCATAAAGACTTTTTATTAAAATCAATGAAATAGTAAGTAAATTGTAAAACAGGTCGAATTACAGAGTTACAATTGTATTACTGTTATTCAGGAGATACATATGATGATACAATATGTGCTGCAAACTTTGATTAATATTCACACCCTGTTTTGATAAACTGGTGTTGGCCTCACCTCTGGCAGTTCTGGTTTCACAGCTCTTGCAAGGGAAACTAATGTAAAGAGCTGTCAAATCTACTTTGGAATTTACTTTTTAGCTCAACTAAATAATCTAATACACAAATTAAAATAAAGTTTAGAGAGACCAAGCTTAGCTGAGTCCCTTTTGAACTTAAGGTTTGAAAAGAAAATAAGTGTGGTCTATTACTGGTTAATAGCCGTCGTAGGTGGATAGCATGAATACGTAGTTGAAGATGGTGACATGTAGAGAAGAAGGAGGAGGTCAAGGTGGGGGTGGGGATACCATAGTGAGGTAGGTTACCTCTTTTTATAGAAATAAATGCCAGAAATCCTTCCTCTTATGCCCAAATTTCAGTCTTCCCCCATAGAAATGTTAGGGTACGCTTACTCCATAGGCTAGTATGTGTGTGCGTATGGATGACAGGTATCTGTGCACTTGTGGGGTACTTGTTAAGTCTGTGAGTGCAACTTTGAAATATCCCCTTTGCTATTCTTCATTGTCTGTTGGTCTAGGTAAAGGGTCTTAGACCTAAGCGTAGGCACTTTATTTGGGTATAGGAAAAACAGTTCCTTTTCTGGGTAAAAGGGCACAGGATATAGCTATGCTAACTTTGCTTTAGCTTAAAATGCAGGTTTTTGGCCTGTAGGTTTCTTGCATTACAGCCAAACGTATTTTTAATATGAATGAATAAACCTATCACAATACTGTACTTATAAGAAAAGAGATATTGATGCAGGCAAGCAGATGAATGCTGAGGGCTACAGATGTTACTATCTAAAAATGAGATGGGGTTAAAACTATGGAATATTATTTGCGACAAGTATCCGACAAATTCCACTGACCGCCCTCGTTTTCTTTGCCTGCAGTAGGGTTTCCAATTTCCAAACCTGATGTGATCTCGCAGCTAGAACGAGGGGAAGAACCGTGGGTCCCGGACCTCCAGGGCTCTGAGAAAGAAGTGCTCCCAAGAGCTGCCTTTGCAGGTGAGGAATTGGTTCAACAACTCAACAACTGCTTAGGAATGCAGGAAACATTTGGGCTGCCCTACAAAGACCCTGTGAGCTCTCCAAGTTCAGGATTGTTCCCTGCAGATGTGGAATCATTATGGCAGATGTCACTCATGGCTTCCCTCCTATTCTGACTGACAACTGGCAGCAGGTCCCTCCCCGATCTCACTTTCCCCTGAGAGTTATGGTGCAATGAGGACCCAGAACTGATCCCTTCCTCTCTTCTCTGTGGAAGGGTTTGGGGAAAATCAGCACCTGTGATAGGTTTGATCTCTCCCACATGTATTTTGGTTTGTTCATCCCTTTTTCCATTCCTCTCTGACATTTCCTTTTTCTCAGGCACAGGGAGTGACCTATGTCTGGATTCTACCTGTCTCCCATCCGGCGATGGGATGGTGAGTGAGAACAAGGAGGAGAATCCCCAGCAGGAAGACACTGTGCAAGTAGATCCACATTGGATGTTATCAGGAAGATCCACAGGGAATGTTTCCAGGAGTTGTGCACTCCCAGAAAACACAAAAGCCTGTGAGACTCAACAGAGGCCAGAGGAAAACTACAGTAGCCACTCGAACCTTATTCCACGCAACAGAATCAACTTGGAAGAGACACGTTACATGTGCCATGAGTGCGGGAAAAGCTTCAATCGGCGCTCAAACCTTATCACACATCAGAGAATCCACACCGGGGAGACGCCCTACACGTGCTCTGAGTGCGGGAAAAGCTTCAATCGGCGCTCAAACCTTTTCACACATCAGAGAATCCACACAGGGGAGAAGCCGTACACGTGCTCTGAGTGCGGGAAAAGCTTCAATTGGAGCTCACACCTTATCAAACATCAGAGAATCCACACTGGAGAGAAGCCCTACACGTGCTCGGAGTGTGGGAAAAGCTTCGGCCAGAGCTCAAACCTTTGCAAACATCAGAGAATCCACACACGGGAGACGACCTACACGTGCTCTGAGTGCGGGAAAAGCTTCAGTCAGCGCTCAAGCCTTCTCACACATCAGAGAATCCACACAAGGGAGACGCCCTACACGTGCGCTGAGTGCGGGAAAAGCTTCCGTTACAGCTCAGTCCTGAGCGCACACAGGAGAAGCCACACAGGGGAGACGCCCTACACGTGCTCTGAGTGTGGGAAAAGCTTCAGTTGGAGCTCTCACCTTAGCGCGCACAGGAGAATCCACACAGGGGAGACGCCCTACACATGCCCTGAGTGTGGGAAAAGCTTCAATCAGAGCTCACACCTTAATAGACATCAGAAAATCCACATGAGAGAGAACTGTTATAAATCCCTTGACTAGGGCTGGCCAAAGATTTTTTTTTTTCTTTAATCGCATTTGCTAATTCCCACATAGTGATTTTTGCATCATCTTCACCATGGTGTCTCAGCTCCACCAGATCAGTTGCCTGCTTCTGCCTTTTGCAGCTCACCCTTCTTTGGGGTCAGTCCTGTGATCTGTTCTATCAACTCCTTTCCTTTTGAGTCGTAGGAGTGTGTGTCCCTCCTGCCAGGAATGTTCATCACCTCCAGGTGGGGGAGAGGTTTGATTCCAACAAGCTACACTGAGGCTAAAACTACCTGTGCCTGACATCCGCTAGGGCTGTACATGGCGTTGGCTGCTCAAGTTAGTGATCTTGGTGTAACAAGACAATTATAGTTGTAGAGCAGATGCAGCCCAGGTGCAAGGGTTGGCATTAGCTTTCCCCTTGACCTGACCTAAACGCCATCACTTTCCCTAGTCTAAACAAACCCTGAGCATCACAGTTATACTGTTCCCCCATTTCACAGCAATTGTTAGTCATCGAGTTCACTCTTGGGGAAGAAGTTGTTTCATTCCCAGTTGCTCTGATGTTGGTTCAGGTTGTGCTGCAGAGCAGATATTTTTACTACCATTTTTCTCACTTAAAATATATTGAACTATAACAAAGAGCAGGAACAGGGCAGGGATAGAGAGTGAAATGTCATTTCACCCTCTGTAACAACAGACGTAGTTAGGGTAAGTCAGAGGGATTCCCTTATTCCCCATCACCATCCCAGTTCCCCTGTTGTGCAGTTGGTTAGGTCAGTATTTTTTCTAAAGGGCTGGGAAGAGGATTCCCTCGTAAATAACTTGTAACTAAATAAAGTGCCCATGCGTTGGGCTCCCAAAGCAGTTGTGGCCCAGGCCCTGCAGGAAGTGGCTCCTGAAGAGATCTCCTTCCTCATTAGCTGCATATTGCCTATTATTTGGGAAATACAATCCCTATCTAGGCAGAGATGGGGAAAATGGAAGTGACTTTTCTCTTCAGCTCACCCCTGGGAGATGCTGCAAATGTGTAGAAAATGAAATCCGTGTTGAATGTGCTATAGCTGCAGAAAGATACCTATTTTTAATAGAGACCTGACATTTGTTGTCTTACAGGAATTCTAAGTCGCACCTGAATTTAGTCCCTAATTTTAATCTGTGCCACCAGATTAAATAAATAAAAGGGCATATTTGGGGGAGTTGTACCTCACTGTCGCTACTGATCTGTTGTGCGGTTGGTGAAGAATTCTACGCCAGAGAAGTGTCAAATTAATCCAAGTAAGGTCAAAGATTTGACAAGAGCTCAGGTAGAAATTGCAAGTACTAGTGGTTGATTTTCACCCTAGAGATGGAAGCTATGGTGACCTGTGGCCCAGGTAAACTATTTTTAGAACCTGCTCCCTAGTTAAGTGTCATTGATCACACTCCTGAAGGACGCCATGATTAAATTGGGCACAACTGTCTTTTACCATTTGGATCCAAAGAGCAGAGAGAAACAGCTGATTCCTTCAGAGCCATTCCGTGCCTACGGGTCCCAATCTGGCTGCCTTGTTGGACAAGAAGCACTTCCCTGCTGTGCAAACAATGGTAGCCAATGAGGGAATGTATCAGATGTGAAGTTCAGACTGCAGGATACTTGAATGCTGAGTCCCGAGGCTGTGGTTTAGTCCAGGCCTGCACAACTCGTAAAGCGGCGAGGGCAATATTACTCCAAAGAAAACAGCTGAGGGCTGAAACCCCACTGAACCCCCCCAGCACCACCCAGCCCCTCCGAAACACAACTCCCCCAGCACCTCCCACCCTGCAAATACAACACCCCCAGCGCTGCCCAGGCCCCCCGAAACAATCCCCCCGCCAAGTACTGCCCGCCCTGTGGAAACAAACCCTCCTTCCCCAGCACCGCCCTGCCAAAACAGCGGTAATGAACCTTGCTAATATGTTATAGGGGGTCCCTAAGGTTGTATAATTAAGGTAAAAGAAAACTGTCTTTTTGCTAGAAGTAGAATAAGATCCCCACGCCCCTTGGTAATCAGTTGCCCTGTGGAGTGAATGAGGTGGGACTGAGGAAGGCGTGGGAGGCAGCACCTCCAGACAGCTGCAACCCTTGGAGAGGGGCTGGGAGCCAGACCAGATCAGCAGAACAGGTCAGCCACTGACTCACCATTCACCTCCTCAGCCCCCCACCCTCCGCTCACCTCCTCAACCCCCCTCCCCTGCCGCCGGCTCACCCGCCCACTCGCCTCAGCCCCCCACCCCTCACGGCTCACCTGTCTGCCCGCCCACTTGCCTCCTCAGCTCTCCTCTGCTATCACCAGCTCACCTGACCCCCTGCCAATGCCCGCCCGCTTGCCTCCTCAGACTCCCACTCCCCCGGCTCACCTCCGTTCCCCCGCTCACCTCCGTTCCCCCGCTCACCTCCGTTCCCCCACTCCCCGACTCGCATACTCACCCACCACTGCCCGCCCGCTCGCCTCCTCAGCCTCCCACCCCTGTGGCGAGTGATGAGCTGCCAAAATCTTAACAACCAGTTCCCTCCTCACCCCACATGGGGGTTGTGGCCCACTCCTGCCCCCTGGGACTCCTGCCCCATCCAACCCCCCATGTTCCTTGACACCCCCCCCCGGAACCCCTACCCCATCTACCCTCCTTCCCTGTCCCCTGACTGCCCCCTGCCGCCCCATCCAACCCCTCCTCTCATTCCTGATGGCCCCTCTGGGACCCTTGCCCTATCGAACCACCCCTTCTCCCTGTCCCCTGACGGCCCCTGGAACCCCTGCTCCTGACGGTTCGCGCGGGAAGGCTGAGAAGCGAATGGCGGCTTCGTGCTCAGGCCCAGGGAGGCAGAGGAGAGGTAGGTGAGCTGGGGTGGGGAGCGGTTCCCCAGTGCACCCCCCCTGGGTTACCTGCTGCGGTGCGGGCGGCCCCCCTGCCCCAGCTCACCTCGTCTCCGTCTCCACCTTGCTGGGCCTGAGTGCGAAGTCGCCACACAGCTTCTCTTCCCTCCAAGGCTTCCTGTGTGAACAGCTGATTAGCAGGGGGAGGGGGGAAAGCGAGGTAGGGCATTCAGGGGAGGAGGCGGAGTTGAGGTGAGCCGGGGCCAGCCACCGGCTCACCTGCCCCCCTGCCACTGCCTGCCCGCTCACTTCCTCAGCCCCCCACCCTCACCTGCTATTGTGTCCTACAGGAGGCCTGTGATATGTAGGGGGTCAGATTAGATGCTCTAATTGTCTCTTCTGGCCGTAAAGTCGACTCATTTCTGAAAAACTGAGTGTAGCATTGGGAGCAGCGTCTGATGTTTCCCTGTCTAGCCGGCTTGCTGCCTAGAACAAACGCTCCTTGAGTGGGGTGATCCACAGGGAGCAGCTCAAACCTCCAAAGTGCCTGGCCAGGGGCAGGACATTGGCACAGCAAGGGAGGGGTGCAGCAGTGACATCACAAAGGCCTTTTGCAGGACCTCAGCCTATTGGTCCAAGGTGGTGGGGAGGTGGTGACCTCACAGAGAGATGCTGACATCAGCCAGGCAGGGCCAGGGCCAGGGGCCAGGGAAACCTCAGAGACCCCTGTGGCTTTGCTTCAGCAAGTCTCCTTCTCCAGGTCTCTCTTTGAGGACTGAGGGAGTATTCGGGTTCACGGACGTGAGTGCCAGGAGGAACCTCTTTCGAGTTTTCTCCTTCCCTTTCAGTGATTTTACTAGAAAACAGCCGTCCCTGTTTAGAAGGTAAGAGCCTCCTGGAGGTTTGAAACCTGTTCAGTCTGATCCATCTGGTGAGAGTTGAATTCTAGGCATGGAAAACACGAGCTTAAAGAGGCAGAATTTTATTGCGCACCTGGGATTTTGTCCCTTAGAATCACTGGGGACATTAGGGTTTGTCCTTTGTGTTTCACCTTTTCCTCCATCCCTCCATCCTTTCTCTTCGTCTCTTGCTTATTTTGTTCTTTCTCCTGTTCCCCTCCCAACACCGGGAGGGAGGGAGGGAGGGAGGGAGGGGTGTGTGTGTGTGTGTGTGTGTGTGTGTGTGTGTTGCGGGGGAGGGCTCTGCAGCTCCCACTGTGGGAGGTCCACCCAAAAATGTGGGGCTGAAATAGTGCTCAGGCAGTCAGGGCCGGATTAACCTTCTGTGGGTCCTGGTACCAAACATATTTGTAGGCCTCTATGTAGTCACTGTGCGCTCTGAGTATGGGCCTGGTGGGGCAGTGCCATTAGTGCCATAGCATACCCGGTACTGAACCTCAGAGACATTTTTCATTTTGATCACACACCCCTACATGACTGTACACATTGCCATACACAGCTCCCTCAGCCCCCGGGTTTTCTTATTGAGCTGTACACCCATGAGGGTTTACCAGTGTCCACAGTGAGCAGAACTTTCATAGTGATCAAGGAAACTCCCCACAGATTTCTCCTTCCTCATTCAGACCTTCTCTAGCCATGTCTCCAGTACCCCCCATGTCACCAGTCACGGCATGTGGTCCTAGTCTCAGCTCAGAGTTCTAAAGCCAGCAGACACCTGATCAGTTCTGACAGATCCCTCCCTCAGCCCCCATCCTGCCATGTGAGCAAGCCACCTGCAAACACCATCTCCCCAAAGTCAGGACTTAGCCCTTGGGAATCTGAAGCCACCAGCCTCTCTCCCTCTGCTCCCATCTACATGCTAGTCTGCTACCTGGTCACCACCACCTCTCCCCAGACTTGTTTCCTTTCTACTTTGGACATGCTCCCACCCAACTGGAAGCTCCCTCTGCCAGCCTGACCTGCTCCCTCTTTCCCTCCTCTCCCTGACATTCCTGTCCTACTGGTGACCTCTATTCCTTGAGGTGAACTCCAGTGTCTTTAGCTGCTCTAGCTTAATGGCCCCAGTAGTCATAGAGCCATCTGCAGCTTCTCTGGCTACGGCCATGGGGCCAGTTCCCAGAGGCCAGCCTTAGCCAGCTGCAGCTACTAGCCACAGGAGGGGTGGCAATGCCAGGGCTGAGCGTGCTTGAACCTTGCAATGGCAGCACTAGGGACTCGAAATCCTCAGCGCTGGCCCTAGGCAGCTGCAGACTCTGGAGTTAGGCACTTCCCTCCTCTAGGCCATGGCTTTAAATACCTGAGATTCCCATCACCTGCAGCAGAGGCCACCAATTCCCATGCCCCCCTCAGCCAGCACCTAGTCGTGCAGAAAGTGCAGCCTGAGTGATTTTGGAGGCTGGGGTGCCAGGAGGTTCCCGTCCCTGAGCAGCAGCTCTGCAACAAGCTCACATGCTTCCCATTTAGGACATTAGCCGTTACTGACAAGGCTTGTCTGTGTTCTTTTTTTTAATCTCATTGTTGGGTGTGAGAAGTATAAACTGTTCAATAGGTTCAATTAGTTGGTTAATAAGATGTTTATGAAGTAAATCACTGGCTTTACAATAAGATCCAATCTGGAGCATATGAACTATTGACCCCTGGACTCCATCTCTGAGAGGGGACTTGTTTACCATCAGGACACAGGCTCAAACCAGTCCAAACCGGTTTTTCCCACCAAAACCAGCCCTCAGCGTTCCATCTCCTCAGCACTTTTCCCACCACAGAAGTGATATAAGGACGTGTTCAGCGCCTGCGCGGGGCCGTCCCCCCCAGCGACGGCCCGTCCACGGTCGGGTCTTCCCAGTGCTCCCGAGCTGGAGAGTGACGAGCCCCCTCGGTCCCGCCGTGAGACTGAGGAACAGGAGGCCTGTCACCCCCATTCCTGCCGTCCTGCATCCCTGGTGTCCAGCCTCCCACGGAGCCCCCCGGGGAGTGAGAGACCCCGGGGGGGGGGGCACTGGGGCTGGGCAGGAAAGTGACTCTGCCCCGGGGAACCTGGGAGAAGCCTCAGAGCTGCCTCAGCCCCAGTGGGATTTGGGGGGCAGAGACTGGGGCCTGGCGGGGGGGATCCCCTGTGGTGCGGGGGGAGATGGGGGGTGTCAGGCAGGGAGGGGAGAAGCTGGAGTTGTAGGGAAGGGAAGGTCGGTAGGACATGGGGGGGGTTGAACTGTCTCTGGGCAGCCAGGAAATTCCCGGGGGGGGGGGGAAGTGGTGGGCGGGCGAAGGGGGGAGGTGAGTTAATTGGATCCTGTCCCTGTTTGTGCCACTTGCCTCTCGCCCCCGATACGAATTCTCTCTAGTTCTGCCCCTTTTCTCTCTCAGTGTCTCACCCGGGGCTATAAAATCTGGGGCGATTTCCCCCCTTTCCCCTCCAATGATCCGCTCTCCCGTCCCCCCCGATTTCCCCCGTTCTCCCCATGAGTCTCAAACGTCAGTTTAAAATCTTCTCTAGTGAGGGGCATTTTCCCACCCGTTTTATCTGCAGCGATTTGTCCTTGTTTAGGTGGGAAATTGTTGCCCTGAGTCATTCCCCGGCACATGGCTGCCCCTGGAGTGGGGGTGGGATGGCTCAGTGGTTTGAGCACTGGCCTGCTAAACCCAGGGCTGGGAGCTGACTCCTTGCGGGGGCCATTTGGGGATTTAGTTGGGATTGGCCCTGCTTTGAGCAGGGGGTTGGACTAGACACCTCCTGAGGTCCCTTCCAGCCCTGATCTTCTAGGAGATGCCGGGTCTCTGCCAGGGCAGGGAAGGGGGCAGGGGGAGCTGGAGCCGGGTCGCTTGGATGGGCTCTGGCTGGGAAGGTGCAATTCCTCCTCCCGGCCGCCGGGGGGCGTGGTGCTGCGGGAGCCATGTGAGCTGCCTCCTGGCCCTGCTGCTGCTCCTGCTCTTTGGAGCTCTGGCCCTGGGGCTCCTGCTGCTGCCTGGTGGGTGCCCGGCTGCCTCCTGCCGCTCCCAGCCCCCCCCCCCGTGTGAGTGTCTGCGCCCCTCCCCCGCCCAGAGCCCCCTGCCTGCAGCCCCCCGCCGCAGCCAGCCCCTGCCACCCTCCCCCAGCCCCTGTCTGCACCCCCTGCCCTGCCACCCCCCAGTGCACCCCCTGCCTGCCCCCAGCCCCTGTCTGCACCCCCTGCCTGCCCCCAGCCCGTCTGCACCCCCTGCCCTGCCACCCCGCCTTGCGCCCCCTGCCCGCAGCCCCTGCCTCCCGCCACCTCCTGCTCCCAGCTGCTCCCCCTGTGTGAGTGTCTGCGCCCCCCGCCTCCCTGCCCACAGCTGCCCCCTGCCACCCTCCCCCACCCGCAGCCTCTGCCGCCCCCGCCTCCAGCCAGCCCCTGTCTGCACCCCCTGGCCAGAGCCAGCCCCTGCCATCCGTTCTGCCACAGCCCCTGCCACCCCCCTTGCCTCCTGCCACAGTCCCTGCCCGCAGCCCCTGCCACCCCCCCGACCCCTGCCACAGCCCCTTTCCCTGCCACAGCCTATCTGCACCACCTGCCCACAGCCAGCCCCTGTTGCAGCCAGCCCGTGTCACACTCCCTGCCTCCAGCAAGCCCTGCCCCCACGCCCCTGCCTGCAGCCAGCCCCATGTCCACTGGTGCCCTGCAGTTCCCAGGGCACTAACCCTGCACACCTGCTTCAATGAGGGGGGCAGGGAGCAGCTGGGACCCACACATGTGCACACCCGAGGGTGACCAGACAGCAAGTGTGAAAAATCAGGGCAGAGGGTGAGGGGTAATAGGATCCTATATAAGAAAAAGACCCCAAAATTGAGACTGTCCCAATAAAATTGGGACATCTGGTCACCCTAGCACACCCCAGGGAATGGCGGGGACCCACACATGGGAAATGGAGCTCAGTTCTAGTTCAGGCCCAGCTTTGTAAAAAAGAACTGTAGGTCGGGTTAACATACATCTGTATTTTCCCAGAGATGTCAGGCTTTTAGGTTCTTAAATCGCTGTCTGGGTGGTAAATTTTAAAAATTCCTCCCGGGAAAATACGGACGTATGGTAACCCTATTGGTACAAAAAATCCATACTGTGGCACATCCCTTAAATCAGAACTTTTTATAGGGAACCAGTTGTTAAGATTTTAGCAGCTCATCACTGGAAGGGAGGCGCATGTGTCCCCCATGGGGACTGCCCAGACCCCCATTTCCCAATCCCAGTTGTTGCCCCCTAACTACCAACACAGTTGCCCCCAACCATCAGTTGCCAGTCACCTGTCCATCCCCCACTGCTGCCCCCTTCCTTTATCCAGGGACCTTTCAGCTCCCCGTCCCCCTCCCTTTTAATCAGCTCCTCAAAGGGCTCCCTGCTGCCCATGGGAATGGTGGGGGTGGGGGAACCATTACTTTGTGTTTATGTATTGGACAGTCGTATAAAATCCAGTCCAACAGTCCCCCTTTTCCACTAGTTCGTTAACAGCAATATAAAATCCCCTCAGATCTTGGTGTTTTTCTCTCATGTTATCAAATACGCAGTTTGTGACACATTTTCTGTGCAAATCTCAAAGATTCATATAAAATACCCTAAACATTTGCCTCACTTCTCTCTAGTTTTCTGTTTCTAATTGAATATGCCCTGAGATTTCCCCCTGTCTCTCTAATTATAAAATACCAAGAAAATCTCAGATTTACACCTTTTCTCAGATTCTTGAACCTGGATATAAAATGTTTGCAAATGTTGCCCATTTCCTCTTTATTCATTTATCAAATATTGATGTGAAACACTCAGATTTTACCTCCTATCGACAACTGATATAAAATCCCTCTGATTTTCCACTTTCCTCTCTATAATTTGCAAAATGGATCCAAAATCTCTCAGATTTCCACCCTTTCTCTTTCATTTCTGAACGTTGGTCTCAAAGCTCAGGTTTTGCCTGAATTCCAGCAATTCAGGCAATTTCTGTGTTTCTGAATTCCAGCAACTTCTCCTTTCTTGCCTATTGCCCTGAGTTCTTCTCCATCCTGGATGTTGTAGGGGGTTAAATTGCCCAGGGATCATCTTTCCCATCTCCCTTGCGAATCATTTCTTCCCTCCTTTACCTCTGTTAAAATGTTTGTAGAAGAAAGAGACCAGCCACATATTTAATACCCATCAAAGCCAGAGTCCTCCCCCTGTTTGGGGATCGGTGGTTCCCAGCTGGTAACGGGAGAGTTGGCTGGACCCTTTTCTTTTCTCCAGCAGGCACAGGATGAGGAGGTCACTCTGAGTGCAGTGTCAGTTGAGAAGTATCCCAAGCCCCATGGCAAATGGCCTCTGTGAGGGGTTGATTCCCACACTGCTAAGATGTAGCCACCTCTGGGGTGGATCCATGGTGGCCATTATTTGCTAGTGACAGGGCATGGACATTTCTTACCTATTTTGTCCCTCCAGGCCTTCCATTCTCCTGTTCAAGAGACATCCCCCAGGGCTCCCTCTGCCTGTGTGACTGGCCAGCAGGGGGCGGTGGTCACTTTCTATCCACTTCTCAGGCGCTGTGAGGTAACAGTGTTGCGGGGTGGGGCTGTGTGGGGAGATAGCAGCTGAAGGGGGATTGTGGTGGGGGGAGGCCTCTGGGTGGCTGGGCAGGGGGTACCCTAGTGAGGTTGGTGGGTTCTGGAGATTTGGGGTTTCAGGGGGTGGGTGTGATGTGCCC
Source organism: Mauremys mutica (assembly GCF_020497125.1). Classification (NCBI taxonomy): domain Eukaryota; kingdom Metazoa; phylum Chordata; order Testudines; family Geoemydidae; genus Mauremys; species Mauremys mutica. Next base: position 5,306,174 of record NW_025423256.1, read on the forward strand.
TGAGGCTGTGGGTCCTGGAGGTGGGTATCGCTGGGGGCTGCAGAACAGCCAGGGTGGGCGTCTCTTGGGGAGGCGGGACAGGGGGTTAGAGGGAGCCTGGTGCTGTGCCAGGGACTCTGTCTGGGCTTCCCCCGCAGACTCCTGGGGTCGCTGCCGTGCCCAGTGCACAGAGTGTGTGTGGGAGAATCCCCGGCACTAGGCCAGGGGGTGCCCCTGTAAAGCACCAGGGGATCCCGCAGAGGGGAGGAGGGGGTGCCAGGCAAAGGGCAGGGCAGATCCTGCTGGAGGGCGGGGGAGGGATCCTAGGCAGGCAGTGAGGGACTGAGTTCCCAGTGGGGGTCTCTTTTGGGGGGTCTCTGGCTGTTGGGCTCTCTTAATGTGGGGAACCCTTTGGGATTCCCAACCTGGCAGTGATAGTCTGGTGGGGGTTCTCTGGCCGGTGGGGCTCTGAGGGGTAGCTGAGGTCCCTGGCCAGGGACTATGGGGGCTGGGTCCCAGGGAATATCTGGGGGGGGCTGGGGCTCTGCGGGCTGCTCCTGACCTCGCTTCTTCTCCCTGATTAGCTTATGCCAGTATCCTGGCTCCAAGCACTGCCCGACATTCCCCGGCCAGGCCCAGTCACTGTGATAACTTTCTAGCCACTTATCAGACACTGTGAGGTGAAATCACAGATTTTTGCTCTTCTCCCCTCTTGAAAACTGCAGGAACTTCCAGTTCCATTGTCCTAGATTGTCCAGTCCATTGTCCAGTCCTTGTCCTGGATCTGGGGGGTGAGGGAGGTGGGAAGGGGGTCAGCACTGCCGCAAAATGGTCTCTTCCACAGCATTCTGGACTCATTGTTTCTGAACTCTGTTTTCATTGAGACCATTGTTAATCCAGAGTCACTGTATGGAAAGACAAGGAGTGACTCCGGATGGACAGTGGGGCTAATGAGATCAGCAATTCTCCCTGTGAGGAGGGGTTCTCATTAGCTGCTCTCCCCAGAGAGCTAAAGGAGGGAAGCTGCTCAAACGCTCTGTCCCTCTCTGCTCAGGATACTGGGGTTCAGCTTGCTGGGTCAGAGGCTGCAGCCTCCATTGTGATCTGGGAGACCAGGCTTAGCAGCTGCTGCTCCCCCAGCAGGGTTCTGTGCTGGGAAGTGACCTTAATTAAAGCTGCTTCTCTGCCTAGCCCAGGGGATGACTTTCTCCAGCTGGTCCTAGCCCCCTAGGGCAGCCCGGGGCCCTGTTAATACTAAATTCTGAGCCAGAGTCTCCAGGTAACTGAAAGATCTCAGGGAAAGTGCTGGGGACTGTTATGAAAGTGACTCTGCACAAACAGCCCCTCCTCGTTTCTCCTCCCAGTAGCAATTGCCAGGAGAAAATCCAGCCCTGGGAGAGCAAAGCCCCCAGGAATGGGACCTTCCCAGCCAGAGGGGCAGGGAGAGAGGACGGGGAAGGAGAGACTGAAAGGGGCAGTGGGAGAAATGAGGGGGGAGAGATTTCCAGCTCTCTAGTCCACCCAGACACATGTATTGCTGCATCCCTGGGCAGAACCACTTTCCAGTGAACAAAACAAGGATCAGAGAGAGGAAAAGCCAGTTCCTGACTCCATATTCCCCCTGCTGGGGTGTGGCTGCCGTGGGGTCAGTGTCCGAGGGAATCCCCCACAGTGACTCCTTTGGTTCTGCTCTTTTCAAGCCTTGTGTTCAGAGACTTTGTTACGGGATGAGGGGAGGGAGAAGGGAGGTTAAAAATGTCTCTGGGCTTAGCCTGGCAGGAGGGGCCAGGTCTACATTGTAATAAGCAGATTGAGCATTTCCCAGCATGGCAGAATCTAGGAAGTCTGTCTGCAGGGAAAGGGCCTGGGGGAATTCTGATATGAAATTAAATAAAACCGGTTCTGAAACACCCACAACTGCCCTTCTCCCCCAGACAGGCTGCAGAATGGCGTCCATGTTTCGCTCCAGGTCATCCCAGCCTGCCGTGGGACAGGGAAGAGAAATGGCTGCAGTGGAGCCAACTCAGGTAGAGATTATCGGGGGGTTGCTGGTGGGTTCCTGCTGGAGGAGAGGGACAGCAAATACACCGGAGATGGGAAGGTTTGCACAGTCTGGTCTGGAGGTTGGAGCGGGACAAGAAATTCACAGCGTGGGGAAAGGAGGAGGCCAGGGTGTGGCAAACCTGCTGGGAGTTATTTAATAAGTGGCCTAGATTCTAGGAACAGACTCAGGATGTTCAGAGGTGGAAATGCCCTAATTTGTGAAGAAAGAAAACAGCCCACCTACATGGAGCTAGTCAAACTGACTAGACTCCCAGTGCTGGAGCCTGAGCTCACTAACCAGCGGCTGCTGTGAGATATGAAGGGGGCACCCATGAGTCAGGCTTATTGGAGCTGCCTCTCCCTTCATATCCCGCTCCTCACAATGAGGAGGTTATTGGGCTTCCTACCAGGGAGCTCTCCCTGGACCCTGCTAGGGGCTCCATCTCCTGTATCGGTCAGTGGCTAGTAGATGTGTGATGGATCTGCTGGGAGAGACAAGGGGCTCTCTCTTCGTCCCCTCACCCTGGTATTTGCTGGATACGCTGAGCGGGGTGGGGGTGGGACTCTGTTGACTGCGATCCACCCAGAGCTTTCATTTGATTCACTCCTCTCTGCCACAATTAGTGGGGCTGTGAGTGGGGCAGCAGGTACTGAGTGTTGGACTCTGGCTCTTTCAGGGGCCGGTGACCTTCAAGGAGGTGGCTGTGCATTTCACCAGGGAAGAGTGGGCTCTGCTGGACTCCGCTCAGAGAGCCCTCTACTGGGATGTCATGCAGGAGAACTATGAGACTGTGACCTTGCTGGGTAAGGGTTCCTGTCCCCTCAGTTCTTGGAAGGGGAAATGAAGAGTTAAGGTTCACGCCAGCCCCACAATGCCACCTCTACTCTCTCCTGTTTCAGCATCACCCCAATATGCCAGTGACACACACACACTACCAGAGACCCTCCCCTGCTGCAGAACACTTTGGGAACAGAGCACAGGAGCTGTATCACACAGTGTCAAATAGCTCCTGTTTGCTCAAGTAAAACTGGGGGTTAGGTCTTGCATAACTGTTCCATACCCCTAATCATTTTTGTTGCCCTTTTCTCAACCTTTTCCAATTCCAATATATCTTTTTTTGAGCTGGGGCAACAACATCTGCATGCAGTATTCAAGATGTGGGTGTATCATGGATTCATTTGCTGTTTTTACAAATATGATATATGATATATTCTGTCGTATCTATCCCTTTCTTAATTATTTCCAAAATTGTTCGCTTTTTTTCACTGCTGCTGCACATTGAGTGGATGTTTTCAGAGAACTATCCACAATGTCTCCAAGATCCATCTCTTGAGTGGAAACAGCTAATTTAGACCCCATCATTCTGTATATATAGTTGGGATTATGTTTTCCAATGGGCTGCACTATGTGCTATCCTGACATCTAGTACTGCTGAGATCCTGCATTCAGTAATATCCCTGCCCTTTCTGTTCCCTTTCTCCACTGAACCCCACCAGCCCATGCTTCCTGTTTCCAGCTTCCCCAGGACTCTCTGATTGTCTCTGAACCTCTCTGTCAGCAAGAAGCAGTGCCAGGGAGACTTGCCCTCTGTCTGGAGTCTTCGATTTCTGGGACATGGATTTACTTTCTCTGTGTTGTAAGAGGCTCTGTCATAATGAGTGTCTGTGACATTACCTAGAGTACAATCTGGACTGTTAAATAGCTGTGTCCCCCTCAGTTCTCCAACCTGGGGTGCCTTTTCCATTGTTTTATCGCGAGAACAGCCCCTCTTGGCCAATTAACACACAGTCTCCAGCATGTAACTCACTCCCAGCTACACAGTATTGAGTGCTGCTAGACAGCCACTCATGAATTACACCTCAGGAGAAAACCAGCAAATTCTCAAGTGCCCAACTTTCCCCCAGAAATGTGCGTCTTGCACTGTCCAGCACGCTACTGAACAATGCAAGCTCATATGAAGTCTGTGATTTCATCAGTGGAAAATGACATGCACCAGCTTGTTATCCCAAACGGAGTTTCCAACACACTTTAATCCAACACACTGGTTAGATGAACAATAAACCAAGATTGTTAACTACCGAAAACTAAAACTAGGCCCAGCCGATGAAAGGGGCACTCCCAGGAGAGACTGTATAAAGGCTGTAACATCAAACAACTTTGTAAACTTGAGACAGTTGCCTTGGGGACAATGACAGGGAGAATCCTCCAAAGTGACTCCTTGGATTCTGCTCTTCTCTGGTCTCTGATTGTTCCTTCCGAAGTGGAGTACTTTGCACTTGTCCCTACTAATTTCATCCTCTTTCCTTCAGCTCATTTCTCCAGTTTGTCCAGATCATTTTGAATTTTAATCCAATCCTCCAAAGCACTTACAACCCCTCCCAGCTTGGTATTGTCCACAAACTTGATAAGTGTAACAGAGAGACTATTATTGGGAGGGTTTCACCATGTGTCAGAGGGTTACACCCCAGTGGGAGGGGGCTAGGCCTGTACTGGAATAAGGTCACTCTGTGCTTCACAGTGTGGCAGAACCTAGGATGTCCATTAGCAGGGGAAAACCTCGGGGGAATTGGCTTGTGGAATGGACAAAAGCCCTTTCTGAATTCTCACACCTTGCCCTTTTCACCCCAGCAGGCTACAGAATAATGTCCATGTTTTGCTCCAGATCATCCCGTACTCCCAGGGGGAAGGAAATGGCTGCAATGGAGCTGGCTCAGGTAAGGGATTATCAGGGAGCTGGTGGTGGGTTCTGCTTGGAGACAGAGGAGCAGTAAATGCATAGGAGGGTGGGAATTGCTAGAGGTGGTAGGAGGCAGGAAATATCTTGGGTGGAGAAAGGGAGGGGACAGGATGTGACAAACCTGCTGACACTAGTGTAGTTTAGGGTGTGATGGGTTGTCATCCCCAGGGGGCAGTCTGGGAACTTCTGTGCCCTCTAACCCTCAAGCTGGGCTGGCCCTTCTCACACTGCTTTGCTGGAGCTTCAGCCAGGCTCTCCAGGCCCTGCTATCACCCAACATGACAGTTCCAAACTCAGTTCCCAGTCCAGTTTGTGGAAAAATACAGGTACTAAAATGGAGTTTAGTGTCATGTGGTCTGGTCACAGGCCCTGCTGCATCATAGTATCCATGACTAATAGGCTGGCTGAAACATTCAGAGGAAGGCTAAGCTCTTCCACGGTCCATTGTCTTTGTTGATGAGCCATGAACACTGTCTGGCTTCTTCATTGTTGTTCCTGAAAGGCTCATTGTGGGTGTTACCCAGAGTAAGCACATTTGAAATACAGATACAGAGTCAATATCCATAACTTCAGATACGAACATGATATGGAACACAAATAGGACAATCCTGTTCAGCAAATCATAACTTTTCCAATGAAACCACACATGATGCATCTTGTACAAAATACATCATAATTATGTCCTAATCATATTATAACCATACCACTATGCTGAATATGGGGGTGTAGTGTCAGATAGGGCCTAATTTCAAGGCACAGGAGTTGGGAATGGAACTTCCCCTCTTTGTGGAACAGGAAATAACCTTCCAGCCAGGGCTGGGACAACTTCCCAGACTCCCAGTGCTGGAGCCCGAATCTACTGGCACTTCATTAGTTACCACCAACCCCAATCGTTGTGGCAACTGCAAACTTTATCAGTGATGATTTTATACTGTCTTCTAGGTCATGGATAAGAAATGTTAAATAGCACAGGGCCAAGATGCAATCCTTGTGGGAACCTGCTAGAAAGAAATCCACTCGACCATGGTTCCCCATTTACAATCCCATATTTTTAATCTATTTAATGTATGCTGTGTTTATTTTGAATCTTTCTGGTCAAAATATTGTGCTGAAACAACTCATATGCCTTATGGAAGTCTAGGTATATTACATCAATACTATTAGCTGCAACCAAACTTTTGATCTCCTCCAGTAAGGATATCCCGTTAGTTTGATAGGCTCTGTTTTCTCTAAACCTTTGTTAGTGGGCACTAATCATATTACCCTTCTTTGATTCTTTATTAATGAATGAAAGCCGGTATTGGCTGCTCCATTATCTTCATGAGTATAAATGTCAGACTTCAGGTCTTTTAGAAAGTCTTGGATACAAGTTATCCGGACCCGCTGATTTAAACATGCCTGACTTTAATAGCTGCTGTTTAATGTCCTCATGACTTCTTGTTGGAATGGAAAGAGTGTCATCGTCAACATCTTATGATATGAGTACATCATCTGTTTTTCTCCAAATCCAGGAGAGAAATATTTATTGAGGACTTTTACCTCTTCTGCATTATTTTTGATAATTCTGCCATTTCTATCTAGTAAAGTACCATTGTTAGGATTAAGTTTGCACTTAATATACTTTTTAAAAACTTCCTTCTTATTGTCATTGATTGGTCATTGATTTCTGATAGCTTCCCTTGCCAACTTTCTACAATTCTGACCTTCTAACTTCTATTCTTTACTATTGACTTCCCCTTTCTTCCATATATTTTATTTGGAGAGTGTTGGGATTCCTACCAGGGAGACACCAATAGGGTCCAGAGACAGCCCCATCTCCTATATCAAGCTCTGGCTAGTAGGTATGTGATAAATGGGAAGACCCTGCCTCCATCTGTCAGCTGGGAGACACAAAGGTTCTCTCTTTCTACCCTCTGATGCCTCCTGGCTGCTCTAAGCTAGGTGAGGTGGGACTCTGTTAACATGTGCCTTCTGGAGCTTCCATTTACCTGGTGCTGCTGTTCCATGAATAGTGGGATTGTGAGTGGGGCAGCAGGTACTGAGTGTTGGACTCTTGCTCTTTCAGGGGCCGGTGACCTTCGAGGAGGTGGCTGTATACTTCACCATGGAGGAATGGGCTCTGCTGGACCCCGCTCAGAGAGCCCTCTACTGGGATGTCATGCAGCAGAACTATGAGAATGCGACCTTGCTGGGTAAGGATTCCTTTCCCCTCTGTTCTTGGAAGGGGAAATGAAGAGTGAAGGTTCATGCCACCCCCACAATGCCACCTCTACTCTGTCTTGTTGCAGCATCCAGGGCCGGCACCAGCCTACCAAGCACATGATTGGGGCGGCACCTTGGGAGGGGTCGGTGATCGGTGGTTGGTTTTGGTTTGGCCAGGCGGCGCTGGGGGGGTGGCTGGGACTTAGGCGGTGCGACGCGGCACTGGGGGGCGGGGACTTGGGCGGTGCGACGCTCAGGGAGGGGTCGGGCGGCGCTCGCGGGGACAGGGCGGCGTTTTTTTTTCTTTGCTTGGGGCGGCAAAACTGTTAGAGCCGGCCCTGGCAGCATCACCCCAATATGCCAGTGACACACACACTACCAGAGACCCTCCCCTGCTGCAGCACACTTTGGGAACAGAGCACAGGATCAGTATCACACAGTGTCAAATATCTCCTCTTTACTCAAGTAAAACTGGGGGTTAGGTCCAGCATAACGAACAGAAGCTTCCTACCTCCGGCCTTCTCTCAAACCCTGAGCCTTCTCGACACAAACCAGAAAGTGCTTGGGGTGTAACAAGCAGGCGGCTGGAGTCAGAGCTGTCGGTCCAGGGTTACTTATCACACAGACACTCGGTGCGTCCTTGAATGCTGGGTGGGGGTATCCAGACAGGGGAGCTCCAGCAGCAGAACACTGAATCTCACCCAGGATTACAGATGACACAACTCCTCACTGATCTGGATTGCACCCAGCATGTGAAAATGGCCTAGGTTGGTAGTGACATTTCTTGAGACATGCAGAGTCTTGCTCCCATATCACCAGGTGTAATAATAATAACAGGAAAGGCCGAATATGGAAAACTGATTGTTCAGCTTGCTTTTGACCTGCATCATATTTTGCAATATATTCCAAATAAGGTAATTAACGTGCAACGTATGTGTCATTGTTTGGGGTTTTAAGCTTTAAAAGGCTTGTGTGATTTTTAGCTCAGGGGGACAGTATTCCAATAGCTGTCGCCCCCTGAGCACTTTTAACCAAGAAAAGAACCTCAGGCTGAGCTGATTAAAAATCAGTCGTGTGGTCGTTTTCCACAACAGCTTCAAGAGGTCCCTGTTATGGAATGTAAATGTCTTCTTCACACCTTCCCCCTGCAGGAGAATGGCTGTTTGACCAGCTGTTTGCCTTGCTGTCTCTGAGGAACTGGTCTGTGGGTGTTCCCCAGAATTGTAACTTTTTCAGTAATCTCATACTGTAAAATCTCATAACTTTACATACAGTGTTACTACACATTTTAACAGGAGGATAATATTCAGTAGGTTATGCGTTTTCAAATGATACCTCACAAGCAATACTGTGTACAAAATTGATCATAATTTTCTAGAAGAGTGAACACAGGGGTATAGACAGACACAGTCTCTGTGTGTGTGTTCCCAGCAGATATGTGGGTATTTCAATCCCTCATAAGCACAGTGTTCGGCATCTTCAAGGACCTGGGGAACTAGTCCTGGGAATTCACTGGTTTACCAAGTGTGACACTGGATGGGATTGGGAGACACTTTGGTATTAATAATAAAATAATATTATAATCTGATAAAATTGCAATGAATCGTGCTAGATATGCCATGCCAGGTATCAGTGAAAATGTTATGATTTTCCACGTATGATAATTTTGTTTCTATGTTTGTATCACCTTTGTATTGTGAGTTATAGATATGTAGGGTATATCTGTATTTCCAGACTTGTGCAGTGTTTCTGGGTGACACCCCCAGACATATTAGCATCAACACTGCCTAGCCTGTTTGATGGCCCATTGAGGGTCATCAGCTGTACAATGAGCCCATGGAAAGGACCAAGGGGATACACCTATTGAGTCAGCAAGACATGCCCGGGTATGCCTGTGTAATGAGAACTTCAAGGCTTTTCCATGCCACGTGCTGTGAAGCTTGTGTTTGGGACTCAGGAAGTACAGGCCACATGGCAAAAGGAATATAAAGGGCAGCTGCATCATCTCCATTTTGTCTTCAATCCTCCTTCCTACCTCTGGAGCACCTTCTCTACAAACTGAACCCTGGAACAAAGGACTGAATGACCCATCCAATCTGTGGATGTGTTCCAGACAGACTTTCAAGCCAGTAACTCACCAATACTGCTAAGAACCTGATATATCCATTTTGGAATGTATCTGACTGCTTTCCCATTTAACTTCTTTCTGTCTTTCTTTCCTTTAAACCTTTAGTTTAGATGCGAAAGGATTGTCTGGAAGGATGGAATTTTGGGTAATATCCAAACCTATAGTGACCTGGTGATGTGGCTGACCCTTTGGGGTCAGAAGAACACTTTGTTTATGTGAGCAGAGTTTTTAAATAACCTCTCATTGTACTGGACCTAGCTGCTGATTAGGAGCCAGAGAACTGGAATGCAATAAAGGGGGCTGCGTGATTTCTTTTTTCAGCTTCTCGATAACCCGTGTTTGTGACTGGTCGGTGAGTTTAACTTCAGTGTTAACCACCATTTTTGGGAGCATCTGCTCTCCCTTTTTCAGCCTGCCCTAACTTTGGCATTTTCAGTGAGAATTGCTCCTGGTCCACCAGGTCACACTAAGCACTGAAGTTAAAGTAATAAAATGTTTTTTTATGACCAAGTCTTATGAAATCAACTGAACTCCTTTGTTTTCTTTCATCTGAGCAGGGTTTCTAGTTTTCCAGCGTGATGTGATCTCCCAGCTGGAACAAGGGGAAGAGCCATGCATCCCAGACCTCCAAGGTTCAGAGGAAAGAGAGATCCTGAGATCTCCCTGTACAGGTGAGGAAACATTAAACCACCCAGAATCTGTAAGTGCCTGAAGGAAACATCTGGGATGCCTAACAAAGCCCTTGGGAGGTCTCTCAGTTCATTATTGTCCCTAGCAGGGGTCATATCCTCAGGGTAAATATCGATCTTCTTTGAGTGCTTGCTCATATCCATTCCAGTAAGTGTGCGCGTGCCGCGTGCACGCTTGTCGGAAGATTTTTACCCTAGCAACACTCGGTGAGTCAGCGCCGCTATAGCACCGGATATATACCCCTGCCGACCCATCCGCCCCTCAGTTCCTTCTTACCTCCCGTGACGGTCGTTGGAACAGTGGAGAGTGGCTTTGCTGACCTCCACATCCCTAGCTTCTCGTAGTTATTTACTCTTTATCGTGTATATAGTTCAAGTTCTTGTAGTTATAGTTAATTTTAGTACGTATTTTCATAGTTAGTGTATATAGTTAAGCGGGGGATTGGGGGAGTAGCCCCCTTTCCTCCGACCCGGTGCGGGCTCATGCCCAAGGCACCGGGATTTAAACCCTGCTCGGCGTGCCAGAAGCCGATGCCGGTGGGGGATCCTCATGACTGCTGCCTAAAATGCTTAGGAGAATCCCACCTGACAGACAAGTGCCGAATTTGCAAGTCGTTCAAGCCAAGAACGAAGAAGGACCGGGACTTCCGACTAAAGCAGCTCCTTATGGAATCGGCCCTTAGTCCTGCGGTGCCGGCACCGTCCACCCAACCCGCATCGGTGAGGAGCGCACCTTCGGCACCGAATCGCTCTAGTACCAAAAAGGACTCCCGGCACCGGCATCTGCCGGCACTGGCTCCCCGGCACTGCTCCCTTTCCCCGACTGGAAAATGACGTACTGCTCCGACCCCATCCTCGCAGAAGGAGCACACATCAAAGTCCATCCGTCGGACCCCGGTAACTGCTGCGGCACCGCCAACACCGGCACCGCAGTTGGCAGCTCCTCCTAGCGTAGCACCATCAATTCCGGTACCGCATTGAGTCTGGTGCCACATAGCTCCCCGGCTCATGCTGTGGTCGAGCTCACTCTCCCTTGTATGCCGGAGACCTTCTCAACGGCAAGAGAGCTCATCGCGCTGACGGAGTCGATGCAGCCTCAACCCCCGGCACCGCCGGTGCGGGTTATCCAATCCATCGGCAAGCTGGCCCTGATAAGGCCTCCTTCCGTCGGTCCACCGGAGAGACGTCTTTCCAGATCGCGGTCTCGGAGACGTTCCCGCTCCTGCCGTTCCCGATTCCGGCACCGCTCGCAGTCCCGGCACCGCTCTCCATCGCAGTACCGGTCGTACTCGTGGAGACTTTCAAGATCTCTATCACCGGACAGATACTCCTGATACTGATCCGGCTCTCGGTACCGATCTCAATACCGTGCGTCCCGCAGTCACTCCCGGCACAGGGACTCAAGATCCCGGTCGACCTCCCGGCACCGGCACGGTAGAAGGTCCCGGTCTTGTTCGTGGCACCGACAAGACCGGTACCGCTCACCGGTACCGCCCCGGGACCGAACGTCAGGAACAGCAGTACCCTACCAGGGTCTCTCGGCCCTGCCGTGGCCTTCGAGACACATGTCAAGGTCGTCCCAGGCTGGGAGTGCTTCTTACCACCAGGACTGGGCATCTGATATTCCGTACCACCATCCAGAGGCACAAAGCCAGGAGCAAGGTCCTCATCAATGGGCCTTTTGGACTCCGTGGGCATATCACGAGGCCCAAGGTGCCCCACTTGTGGCTCAACGCTCCGGCCCCTCAGAGCACAGGGTTCCTGAAGCGATTGTAAGCCATCCTCCTCCCGCAGGCACGGACAAGGATCCACTTCAATCTGCAGACCCTGAGATTCCACCGGATGCAGATGGTGCTCCGCCGGTCCATGACCCACCTCAGTACCCGTTGATACTGGGCCTCTCCTCTCCCTCCTCTCCTGATGAGGCAGTGGCAGGAACATCCTCCTCTGGTCCTCCGCCTATTGATCTCAGGGCCCATCAAGACCTCTTGCGGAGAGTAGCACAAAACATGAATTTGCCAGTGGAGGAGGTTGCTGAAATAGAGGACCCTGTCGTAGTCATATTATCAGCAGATGCGCCTCTTTGAGTGGCTCTCCCGTTCATCCGCACTATTCAAGCCAGTGCAGACACAATTTGCCAATCCCCAGCTTCTATTACACCTACAGCTAGGGGAGTAGAGAGAAAATATATGGTCCCCTCCAAGGGGTATGAATATCTCTACACCCACCCACCTCCCTGCTCCCTGGTTGTCCAATCCGTGAATGAACGTGGGTGTCTGTGGGGAAGTTTACAGAACTCCTTCCCCAGGAGTCCCACGCAGAGTTTACAGCCCTACTAGAGGAGGGTAAAAAAGTGGCGAGAACTTTTCTCCAGGCCTCTCTGGATGCAGCGGACTCGGCAGCCAGAACGCTTGCATCCGGGGTAACGATGAGACGCATCTCCTGGCTACAAGCTTCAGGCCTTCCCCCAGAATAGCAGCAGACAATTCAGGATTTGCCTTTTGAGGGCCAGGGCCTTTTCTCAGACAAAACCGACCCCAGGTTGCAGAGCCTCAAGGACAATTGAGTCATAATGCACTCGTTGGGTATGCACACGCCGGTGACCCAACGTAGGTCCTTCCGGCCCCAACTATACCGCCCTTATAACCAGCCTAGGCCGCGTCAGGATACGACCAGACGGCACGGCAAGGGGAATCGGCGGAGACAGTCTGGCCCTCAGGGAAACCAAAGTCAAGCGCCCCCTAAACCACCTACGGGGCCAAAACAAAACTTTTGATGGGATGTCCGAGGATGGCCCACCAGTTTCCCTACTGGATCCTTCTCCCTCCTTCTTCAACCGCCTCTCCCATTTCCTCCCTGCCTGGTCCCAGCTGACCTCCAACCGTTGGGTCCTCCGCACGGTGGAAACGGGATACCACCTCCAATTTGTTTCTCCACCCCCATCCCACCCTCCCTACCCGTCCCTCTTCAGGGTCCCCTCTCACGAGCAATTTCTCTTACAAGAGGTCCATGCGCTCCTAAATCTGGGAGCCATAGAGGAGGTGCCAGAGGGCATGAGGGGTAAGGGGTTCTATTCCCGCTACTTTTTAATCCCCAAGGCAAAGGGGGGTCTATGACTGATCCTGGACCTGTGAGAACTCAACAAATTCATGATAAAGCTCAAGTTCCGCATGGTATCCCTGGGGACCATCATCCCATCCCTGGATCCGGGAGACTGGTATGCTGCCCTCGATATGAAGGACGCGTATTTCCACATTGCCATTTACCCGCCACACAGACGGTATCTCGTTTTGTGGTCAACCAACAGCACTTCCAGTTCACGGTGCTTACTTCGGTCTTTCTATGGCCCCGAGAGTCTTCACCAAATGTATGGCCGTAGTAGCTGCCTCCCTCCGCCGTCGTTGAATACACGTCTACCCGTACCTCGACAATTGGCTCATTCGAGGTACTTCCCAGTTGCAAGTATCACAGCACCTGTGTGTCGTCAAAGACCTCTTTGGGAGGCTCGGCCTCATGATCAACATAGAAACGTCTACCCTGACTCCAACGCAGAGAATAGACTTTATTGGAGCAGTTCTGGACTCCAATCTGGCCAGGGCCTGCCTTCCTCTGCCACGGTTTCAGGCAATGTCTTTGATCATTCGAAGTTTTCAATCCTTCCCGACAACGTCAGTGCGCACCTGCCTCAGTCTATTAGGTCACATGGCATCCTGCACCTTTGTGACCAAGTACGCGAGGCTGCGACTTCGGTGCTTCCAAACCTGGCTTGCTTCTCTATACCGTCCACACAGAGACAATATAGACTCGGTGATCACTATTCCCAGGACGGTTCTCGACTCCCTCACTTGGAGTCCACTGTAGTTTGCGCAGAGATGCCGTTCCACCCTCCTCAGCCCTCGGTGGCACTAACCACAGACGCATCATCTCTGGGTTGGGGTGCCCATCTCGGGAACCTTCACACTCAAGGCCTCTGGTTGCCCCAGGAGCTGACCCTGCATATCAATGTGCAGGAGCTGAGGGCAGTTCGTCTAGCATGCCAGGTGTTTCGGGTCCATCTCCAAGGCTGCTGTGTATCCATGTTCACGGACAACACAACGACCATGTTTTACATAAACAAGCAGGGCGGGGCACGCTCCTCCCTACTTTGCCAAGAAGCCACTCACCTGTGGGACTTTTGCATAGCCCACTCAATCGATTTGGTAGCGTCTTTTCTCCCAGGAGTCCAGAACACTCTGGCATATCGCCTCAGCAGGTCCTTCCTGTCTCACGAGTGGTCAATCCGTCCCGACGTCATCCATTCTGTTTTCTGGAGGTGGGGCTTTCCCCGCATAGACCTCTTTGCCTCCTGAGAGAACAGGAAATGCCAGGTGTTCTGCTCCTACCAAGGGCACTTCCCGGGCTCCCTCTCAGACACATTTCTGATCCCGTGGAAGAGGCACCTACTCTATGCCTTCCCACCGTTTCCGCTCATTCACAGAGTCCTACTCAAGCTCCGCAGGGACAGAGACAACGTGATCCTCATTGCTCCAGCATGGCCGAGGCAGCACTGGTACATCCTGTTGTTTGACCTCTCAGTGGCGGATCCGAATCCCCTGCCACTGTGGCCGGACCTCATAACACAGGACTTCGGCAGGCTTCACCACCCAGACCTGCAGTCTCTTCATCTCACTGTATGGCTCCTGCGTGGTTGAACCAATCGGAGTTGTGCTGCTCTGCTTCGGTACAACAGGTCCTCTTGGGAAGTAGGAAGCCTTCCACTAGGATGACTTATCTCGCCAAGTGGAAGCATTTCTCGCACTGGTGCAATCAGAGTAACTTGGTCCCTGGGCAGGTTTCTATCCCTACTATCCTGGATTACCTCTGGTCCCTCAAAGAGCAGGGCCTGGCGGTCTCTTCTATAAAGGTTCATCTGGCAGCTATTTCCGCCTTCCACCCAGGCGAAAGTGACTGTTCAATTTTTTCTCACCCCATGGTTTCCAGGTTCCTTAAGGGACTGGAACGGTTGTACCCCCAAGTCCGTCGCCCAGCCCCCACCTGGGATCTAAACCTGGTGTTGACCAAGCTTATGGGGGCCCCCTTCGAGCCTCTGGCCACATGTTCCCTGCTGTACCTTTCCTGGAAGAAAGGTCGCTATCACCTCTGCGCTATCACCTCAGCGAGGCGAGTCTCGGAGCTTCGTGCCTTGACGGCTGATCACCCTTATACGGTCTTCCATAAGGACAAGGTACACCTGCGGCCACACCCCTCTTTCCTCCCTAAGGTGGTGTCTGCTTTTCATGTCAATCAAGACATTTTCCTCCCAGTTTTTTTCCTGAAGCCGCACTCATCGCGCCAGGAACAACAACTACATACTTTGGATGTCCATAGGGCTCTCGCCTTTTATATAGAGAGAACAAAACCCTTCCGGCGTTCACCCCAGCTCTTTGTAGCGGTGGCAGACCGTATGTAGGGCATGCTGGTCTCTTCCCAATGGATCTCATCTTGGCTAACGTCCTGCATCAGAACGTGCTACAAACTGGCTCATGTTCCTGCTAGCCATCTCACTGCCCATTCTATGTGGGCACAGGCCTCTTCTGCCGCCTTCCTGGCTCATGTCCCCATCCAGGAAATATGTAGGGCGGCTACCTGGTCATCGATTCACACCTTTGCCTCACACTACGCATTGGTCCAACAATCCAGAGACGATGCAGCCTTTGGCTCAGCAGTTTTGCATTCTGCGACGTCTCACTCCGACCCTACCGCCTAGGTAAGGCTTGGGAATCACCTAACTGGAATGGATATGAGCAATCACTCGAAGAAGAAAAGACGGTTACTCACTGTTGTAACTGTTGTTCTTCGAGATGTGTTGCTCCTATCCATTCCAAACCCACCCTCCTTCCCCACTGTCGGAGTAGCCGGCAAGAAGGAACGGAGGAGCGGATGGGTTGGCAGGGGTATATATCCAGTGCCATAGTGGCGCCACTCCAGGGGGCACCCAGCTGACCCACCGAGTGTTGCTAGGGTAATAATCTTCCGACGAGCATGCATGCGGCGCACGCGCACCTAACTGGAATGGATATGAGCAACACATCTCAAAGAACAACAGTTACAACGGTGAGTAACCATCTTTTTCAGTGTGACTGGTTTGGGATGTGAGGATGTGACCCTTCGCTTCCCAGCTTATGGCTGCCCGTGCTGCTTAGCCAAAGGCCTTAGCCTAAGAACAAGGCCTCAGACTGTCACAGTAAGAGAAGACCCTTACAAATACACACAGTGATTTTGATTCTTTGTTTTCATACTCCTGTAAGTAGCTAAGTGATAAAAATACACCTAAGTTCTTAAACTATAGACTTAACAGGCAGGCCTGAATATCTCTATTCTAACAGTGGGTTCTACCCCTTCCCCCACTCTGTGTCTGTCTTGTCTATTCAGATTGTAAATTCTTCAGGGCATGGGCCATCTACTATTCTGTGTTTGTACTTTGCCGAGCACAATGGGGACCCACTGTTAGTTGGTCCTTAGGCACTAAGGTAATGCATATGATTTATAATCATAATAACTCTCCTGCCACTTGGAGCCAAGGAAGCTGGCCTTGAGATGTTACTGCTTAAAAATGAGCTGGGGGTTAAAACCATGGAATATTCTTTGTGCCAAGTATCCCACAAATTCCACTGACCTCCCTCGTTTTCTTTGCCTGCAGTAGGGTTTCCAAATTCCAAACCTGATGTGATCTCGCAGCTGGAACGAGGGGAAGAGCCGTGGGTCCCAGACCTCCAGGGCTCTGAGAAAGAAGTGCTTCCAAGAGCTGCCTTCACAGGTGAGGAATTGGTTAAACCAACTTAACAACTGTGTGGGAATGCAGGAAACATTTGGGATGCCCTACAAAGACCCTGTGAGCTCTCCAAGTTCAGGATTGTCTCCTGCAGATGTGGAATCATTATGGCAGATGTCACTCATGGCTTCCCTCCTATTCTGACTGACAACTGGCAGCAGGTCCCTCCCCAGTCTCGCTTTCCCCCGAGTGTTCTCGTGAGATGCAGACCAAAACTGATCCCTTCCTCTCTCCTCTGTGGAAGGGTTTGAGGAAAATCAGCACCTGATAGGTTTGATCTCTCCCACACTTATTTTGGATTGTTCATCCCTTTTACCATTCCTCTCTCTGAGATTTTCTTTCTTTCTGGCAAAGGGAGTGATCTATGTCTGGATTCTCTGTCTCCCATCAGGTGATGGGATGGTGAGTCAGAATGAGGAGGAGAAACCCCAGCAGGAAGATGCTGAGCAAGGAGAACCACATGGAACTTTATCAGGAAGATCCAAAGGGAATGTTTCCGGGAGTTATGCACTCCCAGAAAAAACAAAAGCCTGTGAGACTCAGCAGAGGCCAGAGGAAAACTTTAGTAGCCACTCAGACCTTATTTCAAGTGACAGAATTAACTTGGAAGACACACGCTACATGTGCCATGAGTGCGGGAAAAGCTTCAATTGGAGCTCTGCCCTTATCAGACATCAGAGAATCCACACAGGGGAGACGCCCTACACATGCGCTGAGTGCGGGAAAAGCTTCAATCGGAGCTCTGCCCTTATCAGACATCAGAGAATCCACACAGGGGAGACTCCCTACACGTGCTCTGAGTGCGGGAAAAGCTTCAGTCAGAGCTCAGACCTTATCAGACATCAGAGAATCCACACAGGGGAGACTCCCTACACATGCGCTGAGTGCGGGAAAAGCTTCAGTCAGAGCTCAGACCTTATCAGACATCAGAGAATCCACACAGGGGAGACGCCCTACACATGCGCTGAGTGCGGGAAAAGCTTCAATCGGAGCTCTGCCCTTATCAGACATCAGAGAATCCACACAGGGGAGACTCCCTACACGTGCTCTGAGTGCGGGAAAAGCTTCAATCAGAGCTCTGTCCTTATCAGACATCAGAAAATCCACATGAGAGAGAACTGTAATAAATCCCTTGACTAGGGCTGGGCAACATTTAAAAAAAAATCACATTTCCTAATTCCCACATAGTGATTTTTGCACCATCTTCACCGTGCTCTCTCAGCTCCCCCAGATCAGTTGCCTGCTTCTGCCTTTTGCAGCTCATCCTTTTTTGGGGTCAGTCCTGTGATCTTTTCTATCAACTCCTTTCCTTTTGGGCCAGGAATGTTCATCAGCTCCTGGAGGTTTGATCTCAACAAGCTACACTGAGGCAAAAAGTATCTGTGCCTTACATCCACTAGGGCTGTACATGGCGTCGGCTGCTCAAGTTAATGATCTTGATGTAAAAAGACAATTATAGTTGTAGAACAGATGCCCAGGTGCAGGGGTTGGCATTAGCTTTCCCCTTGACCTGACCTAAACTCCATCACTTTTCCTAGTCTAAACAAACCCTGAGCATCAGTTATACTGTTCCCCCATTTCAAAGCCATTGTTAGTCATCGAGTTCCCCTTTTGGAAATAAATTGTTTCATTCCCAGTTGCTCTGATGTTGCTTCAAGTTGTGCTGGAGAGCAGATATTTTTGCTACCATTTTTCTCACTTATAATATATTGAACTATAACAAAGAGCAGGAACAGGGCAGGGATAGGAAAAATTGTCATTTCACCCTCTGTAAAAACGGTAAATCAGAGGGATTCCCAATGAGAGGCGTACAGCTTTCTGCCCCAGGGCTACAGTGCCATGGTACCAGTGTAGACACCCTGGTCGATGACAGTGCTGTGATTGGCCTCCAGGAGGTGTCCCACTATCCCTGTTCTCACCTCTCTGGTCTTTGGTTTGAACTCTACTGCACTCCCTCAGGTGACCAACTATGAACCCCACCCCTTAAATTCCTTGGGAATTTTGAAAGTCCCAGTTCAACAGAGACTAATTATGGTTATAGACCCATCCTGAAATTAGAGCAGGATATTGTAAAGCTTTATCTCACAGTAAAGTAACACAATTCAAACCTGTCGGCACAGAGGAGAAAGCACTCCTTCAGTTCACATTTATTGCTACTGATCTCACTGACAAACTTCCTTTTCTCGGTGCTGGTCCAGGTGTTTTCCCTCTGTTCCCTCCCAGCTGTGGTTACGGGACTGCAGCAGCTCCCCAGGGCCAGCTTTGCTCTTTCACTTACATCCTTCACTTGTTCGGACAGAGTTGTGTCTGCCCCCAGTTTAATTCACATCTGAGAGCTCAGGTACCAACAGATCGTTACAAAGGCTAAATTCCCATCACCATCAGTGGAAGGTTATCCTGGGCTGCCAGGGCTGCAGGATTTAGCCCATGGTCAGTCAAGGTGCTACAGCAGCTGCACTCTTACATTGTGAGTCCTGCAGCTTCATACCAAACTGCTCTGCCATAGTCTGCAGGGGGCCTGACTTGCTGAGAATCTGGCAGAAGAGAGACTCTGGAGTAGAGAAGGAAAATGTCCTCAGCAGTCACAGCCGGCAGGAGCAGGGAAGTTTCGGTTTGTTTTTAAACTTCTCTGCCTGCTCAAGCCTTTAATCATTCCTGTGGTTCTTCTGTGAACCCTCTGCAATTTATCAGGGAAAACAACCAACCAAACAAACCAGGCTGTTCTGCCCAATGTAACAGTCTATTGCCTTTCAAGGTTGACTATAAATCAGCTCATTCTATTCATCCAAGAGTTCCACTTTAAGGGCTTTTTGTTTTCTAATTCCAATCAAACCCTGTGCAACAGCATCATTGTTAACTCATCATCTGCTCACTTCACATTCACAGGGTCACAAAGTTGGCAGGTCTAAGTCTTTCCTCCCACACCAACATGAAAAAAATCAGTGACAGAAAATGCCCTAAAGCGCCTCTGCTGCCTTGCACAACAGCCTGGGGAAATACACGAGGGGAAGTGCTTTCCTCTCTCCTCCTGACACCGGGTACCATTTCTGTCTGTCCTTGAGATCCTGCCACAGGGACAAGGCTTGAGGATGCAAATGACATGTTAAGGCTGCATTGGTTTGCACGTTCCTTTACTCCTTCAATAGTGATAAGGGTGCGTGAGCGTGAAATAATCCCGCTCTGACTTTCACACCGGAGGCAATTTTCAGGCTCACAAAAAAAAATCTTTCTTTCTAACCTGAGCAAGTTGAATCGAGTCGGTACGAGATGATAAATCCGGAGCCCCAGGCTGACTTTCCTTCATCACATGTGTTTAGAGTAGATCACATTCACGGGGTGGGGCTCCTGCTGGGAAGTGTCTGTCCAGTGGCAGCACCCAGTGCACATTCCCCACTTACAAACTCATCTTCAGTATATCGGCCACTGAACCTAGCGAGGGGGGAGGGTCCCAGTGGTTGGGCTCCAGCCCCTGGATCCCGAGCCTGGCAAGCCCGAGTCAGCCGGCCTGGGCCAGCTGTGGGGTTTAATTGCACTGCAGACATACACGGGTGTCACAATCTCAGCTTTCTCCTCAGGGAATCAAGCCCTCGTCCGTCCCCCCCCCCCCGTGACAGGCAGGGAGAGTCACCACTGTACTCGTGAGGTCAGAACTGACACTGACCCCGCACAGGGACCCGGGGAGTGGCTGAGGCAGCTCCTTGGCCAGCTGTGGCTGGCAGGAGACCCAGCGAGGCAGGAGCTGCTCTGGGTTCTCTGCAGGGGAGAGTAACTGGGAGAAGGGGGGAGTTTGTCTCTGATTTACAGGGAGCTTTGCCAGAGTGGAGCCTGTAGGTCACATGCTGGGGGGCTGTGACGGGCACACAAGCTCCGTGCTCTGGAACAGCTCTGAGTCAAACCCAGGCAGGAGCCTCCTCAGTGTGACACCCCCAGGGGACGCCCTCACTGGGGGAAGCCTCCCTGGCTTCAGCACCTCCTGGGACTGACCTTGGACCTTTCAGCCCCCCTGTTCCACACCAGGAGCTTCCTGCAGCTTCCTGAATTGGACACCTCGGAAAGCCTCACCCCCCCCCCCGAACAGGAGTCCTGCACCCCCAACTTCCACAGTCTCAGAAGGTTCGTTAGGGGTCTGGAATCCAGCCTGGGAAAGTTCTGTGTTCGCACAGGAAGCAGGAAGATTCAGCAACGTCCATCTTGGGGAGACCCCGAAATCAGAGCCTGGGCTCTCCCCTCGAGTCCCCAACCCAGCAGACTCCTTGCTCCCAACAGCCCAACTCAGCCAGGCCCTTTGCCCCTCGTCTGTCCTTTGTCCGGTTTCCCTGGCAACCTGCTCACCTGGCCTCCAGCTCGTTCTTTGTTCTCCGACTCCTCCCGGCCAGCTGGCCTCTTGCAGCAGGTGCGCCCCGGCCATCGGTTGCTAGGAGACAGAATTTGTGGCCATTGTCTGGGCCCAGGCAGCTCGACAGCAGCCACACCTGCCCTTTGGGGGTCTCTGCCAAGATTTAACCCCCTTGTCCCACCACCGAGATCCGTGGTCCCAAAACACTTCAGGGTCATGCCCCCCACCCCTATCCATGCTCCCCCCGAGTCGTGGCTGGGAGTGGGGCCGCAGCTAAGGGGGAAGGGACACAGACAGGGGTAAGGGGGCTGAGGCAGGGGCCAGAGCTGGGGCTGGAGCCAAGAGTGGAGCTGGGTGGCTCCCCCTCCCCACCCCCATGGGGGCTGGCCTGGGCCCAGTTGCATCCCCCTGAATGTTACTCCATCCCCCTGGCAGGGGGCACCCCACATTTTGGACCTTTAACCTAGATAATCGTGCAACAAATAGGGGAAACTGAGGTATACCCAAGATGCAAACAAAACATCCAGAAAATTCCCACTTCGTCACAGGGGTGTCAGTGGGGTCTGAGCTGGGCAGCAGCACAGGAAAGTGGGGAGGTTAAACTGCAAAACATCCCCCTGTGTTCCCGCAAAAGCCTCTCATTTATCCCCTAACCCCTCCCCATGAAAATCTCCACCCCTGCCCTGGCCCACACAGACCCCTCACTCCAATGCAGATTTTTAACTTTTCTTACTTGTCCTTGGCCTTCCACAAACATTGTTCCCATCAAAATCATCAAAGGCTTTTACAATGAGAATGAGAAAACAAACTAAATCAAACCCAAAGAAACCGCTATCGACCTCCCCACCACACACACTTTGGGTCTGAATTTTTCTACTGAAATGTTGAGGCAATAAAACTCTCACTGCTCTTGTCCAGAAACAACCCTAACCCCCCATGCAGTACCTGGGGCATCTATGTCTGACCCACCAAGGCTTCAGCTCCTTTGGGGAGATTTCCAGCTGCCCAATCCTGCTGCTATTCCAGGGGAGCAATTCCTGACTCCTGTCAGCATTTATCTCAGCCCCGTTCTGGGCATCACAGGTTTCTCCGGGAAAGGGCAGCGAGTGGTTCTAGGGCCCAGTGATCCTCCTCCAAACCGAGCTAGAACCTGAGACTCCTTCCCCTTCCCCAGGCTGTGGGCGGGGAGGCATTTCACAGAGCTCTCGGAGCTATAGCCCGTGGCTAAGGAGAGAGAAAAAGCCTCCTATCCCCTCTGCTCTGAGGGCTGGGTTTCCTCCTGAAGCCTCTGTCCCCCACCTAGTGCCTATGGCTCATCCCTGACCCTTGCTGCTGCTCCTTGCTATAGACTGTGAAAGGAGCGGAGGCAGCGCAGGAGCTTTCTGGGGACACAGATCTGAGGCTTTGGGGAGACGCATTGTCTGAGACATCAGAGCGCTGCAAACCCTGCAGCCACCCCCTCAATCCGGGGCCTGTTCCAGCCCTGAGTCTGGGCTGCCGCGATCCCTCCCCCAGAGCAGGGAAATCTGGAAATCTCCCCAAAGGAGCTGAAGCCTTGGTGGGTCAGACATAGATGCCCCAGGTACTGCATGGGGGGCTTAGGGTTGTTTCTGGACAAGAGCAGTGAGAGTTTTATATGCCCAGAACGGGGCTGAGATAAATGCTGACAGGAGTCAGGAATTGCTCCCCTGGAATAGCAGCAGGATTGGGCAGCTGGAAATCTCCCCAAAGGAGCTGAAGCCTTGGTGGGTCAGACACAGATTACAGCCTGGAAATAGGCGTGTGAGACTAACTCCTGTTCTCCCTGACAGGGCCTCCCCTAGACCAAGTGGCATCCCAGGCAAGACGTGTCTTCAGTGCCCCCCACCCCCGCTCCATGTTAAACCATTGAATACCTTATTTTTATTGCATTTGTAGCTCATTTCATGATTTCTATGCACAATCTGGATGCATGATTTTCTCTATCATATAAGACAATAAATGTTCATGCTAGGATGTGTAAATCTGTATTTATTCATGCCATATATAAGCAAATTAAAAAATCATTTCTTTTAAGCATATAGAAACTTTTAATTTTGACAGTAACTGAAATGTACTAACATCTAGAAATGGAGCACTCACCAGCACAGGGTGGGCCGGTATTAAATAGTCTTACACTCGGAGATAGACAGCGTTAGGATGTTAACCCCAGGCCCTTTGTTCAAAGGTTGCTTCTCTCGCCTTTCCTCCATGAACTGAAGCACAGCGTTTGAGAGATCCAGAGACTAGTTGATGACGTTTCCAAGGGCTAAAATAGCAAGCGATGTCCGTCTTGCATTGTCCATTGTTGACTGGAAAGATGGTTTATGGAGAACAAACTTCAAGGTGAGAAGTAGCAGCCCAAAAAGGCCCCCTATAGGTGCTGAAGTAGCTCAGTTGGGTAAGCATTAGACTGAAAATCTAAAGGTCCCTGGTTCAATCCCAGGCTTCAGCAGGCTGTTTCATCCCTCTTGCTGCCGCAGTGGGCTCTTTCCTGGAAGCCCAGCACTGCCTTTACTCAATGCAAGTCCCTCATTTTGGGCTTCACTGCAGGAAAAGGCAGCATTGGCTTCTGCACCCAGTTGCCCCACCGGACCTTTCTTTCTTCTCTTGCTGCTTCTCAGCAAGGGGAAGAAAAAGAAGCTCCCCTTCAAGCTAGAGTCACAAAGGTGATGTAAGGATGACTTCCTGATCCCTGGCTCCAGTCCCCAGTTCTTCCAGCTGACCCATCAGAGAGCTGCTGCCAGTTTCTCCAGGTTTGCCCCTCGGTGTGTGCCAGGGTGAGCACCACCAAAGTGCAGGGAATTTGAGGGCAGGGCAGGGCAGGGCAGGGCACTGTAATGGAGTTTCTGTAGTGTAGTGGTTCTCACATTTGCCTAACATGCATCAAGCTGGCTAGGCAGAACTGACACCAACTTATCTGGGGTGTTCCCCAGAAGCAGAGCACAAGTTTGAAATACGGGCAGCATAGAACCAATATTCATAATGTCAACTACAAAAATGATACACATCTAGAGATAGCATCATTATAATCAGCCAATCAGAACCTCTCCATAGATCCCTTACACGACAACCTTTCTACAATATTGGCTGCAAATATAGAACAGCAGTCGCAACGGTGATCTATACAGTTACAGATTATGTCAGTAACGTCACAGGAGGTGACACAGCATCAGTGAGACTGATACTGGAATACTGCCTCCAGTTTTGGTGTCCTCGTTTGAAAAAGATGTTGTGAAATTAGAGTTTGGGACAGCAAAGAGCCACCAAATGTTCTGAGGGCTGGAGAAAAATGCCTTTTAGTGAGCTATTGAAAGAGCTCAACCTGTTTAGCTGATCAAAGAAGATTGAAAGGTGACTTCACTGAAGTATTGAAGTGTCTTAATGGAGAGATAAGATTGGGTATTAAAGGGCTCTTGAATCGAGCAGAGAAAGGCATAACAAGACCCAGTGGCTGGAAGGTGAAAAGAGACAAATTCATATTACAATTAAGGCTCAAATATTCAACAGCGAGGATGATTCACCACAGGAACAAGCTACCAAGGAAAGTGGTGGATTCTCCATCTCTTGATGTCATTTCATGAAGACTAGATGCCTTTCTGGAATGTGTTTGCCCCAAAAGTAGCTATTGTGTCCTACAGGAGGCCTGTGATACGCAGGGGCTCAGATTAGATGCTCTAATGGTCTCTTCTGGCCATAAAGTCGACTAATTTCTGAAAAACTGAGTGTAGCATTGGGAGCAGCGTCTGATGTTTCCCTGTCTTGCCGGCTTGCTGCCTAGAACGAACACTCCTTGAGTGGGGTGATCCACAGGGAGTAGCTCAAACCTGCAAAGTGCCTGGCCAGGGGCAGGACATTGGCACAGCAAGGGAGGGGTGTGGCAGTGACATCACAAAGGCCTTTGGCAGGACCTCAGACTATTGGTCCAAGGTGGTGGGGAGGTGGTGACCTCACAGAGAGATGCTGACATCAGCCAGGCAGAACAGGGGCGAGGGGCCAGGGAAACCTCAGAGACCCCTGTGGCTTTGCTCCAGCAAGTCTCCTTCTCCAGGTCTCTCTTTGAGGACTGAGAGAGTATTCGGGTTCACGGACGTGAGCGCCAGGAGGAACCTCTTTCGAGTTTTCTCCTTCCCTTTCAGTGATTTTACTAGAAAACAGCCATCCCTGTTTAGAAGGTAAGAGCCTCCTCGAGGTTTGAAAGCTGTTCAGTCTGATCCATCTGGTGAGAATTGAATTCTAGGCATGGAAAACACAAGCTTAAAGAGGCAGCATTTTATTGTGCACCTTTTTGTCCCTTAGAATCACTGGCGACATTCGAGTTTTTCCTTTTTGTTTTACCGTTTCCTCCCTCCATCCCTCCCTCCTTTCTCTTGGTCTCTTGCTTCTTTTGTCCTTTCTCCTGTTCCCCTCCCAACACCGGGAGGGAGGTGTGTGTGTGTGTGTGTGTGTTGCGGGGGAGGGCTCTGCAGCTCCCACTGTGGGAGGTCCACCCAAAAATGTGGGGCTGAAATAGTGCTCAGGCAGTCAGGGCTGGATTAACCTTCTGTGGGTCCTGGTACCAAACATATTTGTAGGCCCCTATGTAGTCACTGTGGACTCCGTGTATGGGCCTGGTTGGGTAGTGCCATTGGTGCCATAGCATACCCGGTACTGCATCTCAGAGACATTTTTCATTTTGATCACACACCCCTACATGACTATATGCATTGCCCTACACAGCTCCCTCAGCGCCCGGGTTTTCTCATTGAGCTGTACACCCATGTGGATTTACCAGTGTCCACAGTGAGCAGAACTTTCATAGTGATCAAGGAAACTCCCCACAAATTTATCTCCTTCCTCATTCAGTCCTTCTCTAGCCATGTCTCCGGTACCCCCCACATCACCAGTCACGCCATGTGGTCCTAGTCTCAGCCAGGGCCGCCCAGAGGGGGGGGCAAGAGGGGCAATTTGCCCCAGGCCCCGCGTCCTGCAGGGGCCCCCACGAGTGTTTTCTGGGGCCCCTGCGGTTCCGGTTGAGCTCCCGCAGGCATGACTGCGGCAGGTCAAGCGGAGCCGCGGGACGAGTGGACCTGCCGCAGGCATGACTGCGGAGGGGGCGCTCGTCCCGCGGCTCGGCTGGACCTCCCGCAGGCATGACTGCGGCAGGTCAAGCGGAGCCGCGGGACCACGGCACCCGCCGCAGTCACTCGTCCCGGGCTCCGGTCGACCTGCCGCAGTCATGCCTGCGGGAGCTCAACCGGAGCCAAATGCCGCCCCCCAGGTCTTCGGCGCGCTGGGGTCTAGAGCCGCCCCTGAGCGGGGGCCCCCCGCCGCCGAAGACCCCGGGCCCCCGGAATTCTCTGGGCGGCCCTGGTCTCAGCTCACAGTTCTAAAGCCGGCAGATACCTGATCAGTTCTGACAAATCGCTCCCTCAGCCCCCATCCTGCCATGTGAGCAAGCCACCTGCAAACACCATCTCCCCAAAGTCAGGACTTAGTCCTTGGGAATCTGACGCCACCAGCCTCTCTCCCTCTGCTCCCATCTACATGCTAGTCTGCTACCTGGTCACCACCACCTCTCCCCATACTTGTTTCCTTTATACTTTGGAAATGCTCCCACCCAGCTGGAAGCTCCCTCTGCCAGCCTGACCTGCTCCCTCTTTCCCTGCTCCCCTTGACGTTCCTGTCCTACTGGTGACCTCTGTTCCTTGAGGTGAACTCCAGTGTCTTTAGCTGCTCTAGCTTAATGGCCCCAGTAGTCACAGAGCCACCTGCAGCTTCTCTGGCTACAGCCATGGGGCCAGTTCCCAGAGGCCAGCCTTAGCCAGCTGCAGCTACTAGCCGCAGGAGGGGTGGCAATGCCAGGGCTGAGCCTGCTTGAACCTTGCAACGGCTGCACTAGGGACTCTAAATCCTCAGCCCCGGCCCTAGGCAGCTGCAGACTCTGGAGTTAGGCACTTCCCTCCTCTAGGCCATGGCTTTAAATACCTGCGATTCCCATCACCTGCAGCAGAGGCCACCAATTCCCACGCCCCCCTCAGCCAGCACCTAGTCGTGCAGAAAGTGCAGCCTGAGTGATTTTGGAGGCTGGGATGGCAGGAGGTTCCCGTCCCTGAGCAGCAGCTCTGCAACAAGCTCACATGCTTCCCAGTTAGGACATTAGCCGTTACTGACAAGGTTTGTCTGTGTTCTTTTTTTAATCTCATTGTTAAGTGTGAGAAGTATGAACTGTTCAATATGTTCAATTAGTTGGTTAATAAGATGTTTATGAAGTAAATCACTGGCTTTAAAATAAGATCCAATCTGGATCATATGAACTATTGACCCCTGGACTCCATCTCTGAGAGGGGACTTGTTTACCATCAGGACACAGGCTCAAACCAGTCCAAACCGTTTTTTCCCGCCAAAACCATCCCTCAGCGTTCCATCTCCTCAGCACTTTTCCCGCCACAGAAGTGATATAAGGACGTGCTCAGCGCCTGCGCAGGGCCGCCCCCCCAGCAACGGCCCCTCCACGGTCGGGTCTTCCCAGTGCTCCCGAGCCGGAGAGTGACGAGCCCCCTTGGTCCCGCCGTGAGACTGAGGCACAGGAGGCCTGTCACCCCCATTCCTGCCGTCCTGCATCCCTGGTGTCCAGTCTCCCACGGAGCCCCCCGGGGAGTGAGAGACCCCGGGGGGGGGCACTGGGGCTGGGCAGGAAAGTGACTCTGCCCCGGGGAACCTGGGAGAAGCCTCAGAGCTGCCTCAGCCCCAGTGGAGCTGCAGCAGGATCTGCCCCCGGCACCGCTGGGATTTGGGGGGCAGAGACTGGGGCCTGGCAGGGGGGATCCCCTGTGGTGTGGGGGGAGATGGGGGGTGTCAGGAAGGGAGGGGAGATGCTGGAGTTGTAGGGAGGGGAAGGTCAGTGGGACACGGGGGGGGGGGGTTGAACTGTCTCTGGGCAGCCAGGAAATTCCGGCGGGGGGGGGGGAAAGTGGCGGGTGGGGGGAGGGAGGAGGGGGGTTAATTGGATCCTGTCCCTGTTTGTGCCACTTGCCTCTCGCCCCCGATACAAATTCTCTCTAGTTCTGCCCCTTTTCTCGCTCAGTGTCTCACACGGGGCTATAAAATCTGGGGCGATTCCCCCCCATCCCCTCCAATGATCAGCTCTCCCGTCTGCCCCGATTTCCCCCCTTCTCCCCATGAGTCTCAAACGTCAGTTTAAAATCTTCTCTAGTGAGGGGCATTTTCCCACCCATTTTATCTGCAGCGATTTGTCCTTGTTTAGGTGGGAAATTGTTGCCCTGCGTCATTCCCCAGCACATGGCTGCCCCTGGAGTGGGGGTGGGATGGCTCAGTGGTTGGAGCACTGGCCTGCTAAACCCAGGGCGGGGAGCTGACTCCTTGCGGGGGCCATTTGGGGATTTAGTTGGGGATTGGCCCTGCTTTGAGCAGGGGGTTGGACTAGACACCTCCCGAGGTCCCTTCCAGCCCTGATATTCTAGGAGATGCCGGGTCTCTGCCAGGGCAGGGAAGGGGGCAGGGGGAGCTGGAGCCGGGTCGCTTGGATGAGCTCTGGCTGGGAAGGTGCAATTCCTCCTCCCGGCCACCGGGGGGCGCTGCGAGGCGGGAGCCATGTGAGCTGCCTCCTGGCCCTGCTGCTGCTCCTGCTCTTTGGAGCTCTGGCCCTGGGGCTCCTGCTGCTGCCTGGTGGGTGCCCGGCTGCCTCCTGCCGCTCCCAGCCCCCCCCCGTGTGAGTGTCTGCGCCCCTCCCCCGCCCAGAGCCCCCTGCCTGCACCCCCCCGCCGCAGCCAGCCCCTGTCACCCTCCCCCAGCCCCTGTCTGCACCCCCTGCCCTGCCACCCCCCATTGCACCCCCTGCCCTGCCCTCCATTGCACCCCCTGCCCTGCCCCAGCCCCTGTTTGCACCCCCTGCCCTGCACCCCCCATTGCACCCCCTGCCCTGCCACCCCCCATTGCACCCCCTGCCCTGCCCCCAGCCCCCTGTCTGCACCCCCTGCTCCCAGCCAGCCCCTGTCTGCACCCCCTGCCCCGCCACCCTCCCCTGCCCCCAGCCCCCTGTCTGCACCCCCTGCTCCCAGCCAGCCCCTGTCTGCACCCCCTGCCCTGCCACCCCCCATTGCACCCACCGCCCGCAGCCCCTGCCTACAGCCACCTCCTGCTCCCAGCTGCTCCCCTTGTGTGAGTGTCTGCACCCCCCTGCTCCTCCCTGCCCACAGCTGCCCCCTGCCACCCTCCCCCACCCGCAGCCTCTGCCGCCCCCCGCCTCCAGCCAGCCCCTGTCTGCACCCCCTGGCCAGAGCCAGCCCCTGCCATCCGTCCTGCCACAGCCCCTGCCACCCCCCTTGCCTCCTGCCACAGTCCCTGCCCGCAGCCCCTGCCACCCCCCCGACCCCTGCCACAGCCCCTTTCCCCGCCACAGCCTGTCTGCACCACCTGCCCACAGCCAGCCCCTGTTGCAGCCAGCCCGTGTCACACTCCCTGCCTCCAGCTAGCCCTGCCCCACGCCCCTGTCTGCAGCCAGCCCCGTGTCCATTGGTGCCCTGCAGTTCCCAGGGCACTAACCCTGCACACCTGCTTCAATGAGGGGGGCAGGGAGCAGCTTGGACCCACTCCTGTGCCCACCCAAGGGTGACCAGACAGCAAGTGTGAAAAATCACGACAGAGGGTGAGGGGTAATAGGATCCTAGATAAGAAAAAGACCCCAAAATTGAGACTGTCCCAATAAAATTGGGACATTTGGTCACCCTAGCACACCCCAGGGAGTGGCGGGCACCCACCCATGTGAAATGGAGCTCCTTTCTAGTTCAGGCCCATCTTTGTAAAAAAGAACTTTAGGTTGGGTTAACATACATCTGTATTTTCCCAGAGATGTCAGGCTTTTAGGTTCTTAAATCGCTGTCTGGGTGGTAAATTTTAAAAATTCCTCCCGGGAAAATACAGACGTATGGTAACCCTATTGGTACAAAAAATCCATCCTGTGGCACATCTCTTCAATCAGAACTTTTTATAGGGAACCAGTTGTTAAGATTTTAGCAGCTCATCACTGGAAGGGAGGCGCACGTGTCCCCTGTGGGGACTGCCCAGACCCCGTTTCCCAATCCCAGTTGTTGCCCCCTAACTACCAACACAGTTGCCCCCAACCATCAGTTGCCAGTCACCCGCCCGTCCCCCACTGCTGCCCCCTTCCTTTATCCAGGGACCTTTCAGCTCCCCCTCCCCCTCCCTTTTAATCAGCTCCTCAAAGGGTTCCCTGCTGCCCATGGGAATGGTGGGGGTGGGGGAACCATCACTTTGTATTTATGTATTGGACAGTCATATAAATTCCAGTCCAACAGTCCCCCTTTTCCATTAGTTCGTTAACAGCAATATAAAATCCCCTCAGATCTTGGTGTTTTTCTCTCATGTTATCAAATACGCAGTTTGTGACACATTTTCTGTGCAAATCTCAAAGATTCATATAAAATAACCTAAACATTTGCCTCACTTCTCTCTAGTTGTCTGTTTCTAATTGAATATGCCCTGAGGTTTCCCCGTCTCTCTAATTATAAAATACCAAGAAAATCTCAGATTTACACCTTTTCTCAGATTCTTGAACCTGGATATAAAATGTTTGCAAATGTTGCCCATTTCCTCTTTATTCATTTATCAAATATTGATGTGAAACACTCAGATTTTACCTCCTATCAACAACTGATATAAAATCCCTCTGATTTTCCACTTTCCTCTCTATAATTTGCAAAATGGATCCAAAATCTCTCAGATTTCCACCCTTTCTCTTTCATTTCTGAATGTTGCTCTCAAAGCTCAGGTTTTGCCTCTTTCTATGTCATTATCAAATGTCAATTAAAAATCCTCTCAGGTTTGGGGTTGTTCCCCGTGTTTCTAAATCCCACCAACTTCTTTCTTCGAGGGAACCTGTTGCCCTGAGTTCTTCTCCATCCTGGATGTTGTAGGGGGTGAAATTGCCCAGAGATCATCTTTCCCGACTCCTTTGTGAATCATTTGGTCCCTCCTTTACCTCTGTTAAAATGTTTGCCGAAGAAAGAGACCAGCCAGATATTTAATACACATCAAAGCCAGAGGCCTCCCCCTGTTTGGGGATCACTGGTTCCCAGCTGGTAACGGGAGAGTTGGCTGAATCCTTTTCTTTTCTTCACCTGGCATGGGATGAGGAGGTCACTCTGAGTGCAGTGTGGGTCCGGAAGTATCCTAAACCCCATGGCAAATGGCCTCTGTGAGGGGTTGCTTCCCGCAGTGCTAAGATGCAGCCACCTCTGGGGTGGATCCATGGTGGCCATTATTTGCTAGTGACAGGCATGGACATTTCTTACCTATTTTGTCCCTCCAGGTTTTCCATTCTCCTGTTAAAGAAGCATCCCCCAGGGCTCCCTCTGCCTGTGTGACTGGCCAGCAGGGGGCGGTGGTCACCTTCTATCCACTTCTCAGGCACTGTGAGGTAACAGTGTTGTGCGGGGTGGGGCTGTGTGGGGAGATAGCAGCTGAAGGGGGATTGTGGTGGGGGGAGGCCTCTGGGTGCCTGGGCAGGGGGTACCCTAGTCAGGTTGGTGGGTTCTGGAGATTTGGGGTTTCAGGGGGTGGCTGTGATGTGCCCAGCCCTGAGGCTGTGGGTCCTGGAGGTGGGTATCGCTGGGGGCCTGTTGGCTGCAGAACAGCCGGGATGGGCGTCTCTTGGGGAGGCGGGACAGGGGGTTAGAGGGAGCCTGGTGCTGTGCCAGGGGCTCTGTCTGGGCTTCCCCCGCAGACTCCTGGGATCGCTGCCGTGCCCAGTGCACAGAGTGTGTGGGGGAGAATCCCCGGCGCTAGGCCAGGGGGTGCCACAGTAAAGCATCAGGGGATCCCGCGGTGGGGAGGAGGGGGTGCCAGGCAAAGGGCAGGGCAGATCCTGCTGGAGGGCGGGGGAGGGGGTCCTAGGCAGGCAGTGAGGGACTGAGTTCCCAGTGGTGGTCCCTTTTGGGGGGGTCTCTGGCTGTTGGGGTCTCTTGGTGGGGGGAACCCTTTGGGATTCCCAACCTGGCAGTGATGGTCTGGTGGGGTTCTCTGGCCGGTGGGGCTCTGAGGGGTATCTGAGCTCCCTGGTCAGGGACTCTGGGGGCTGGGTCCCAGGGAGTATCTGGGTGAGGGCTGGCTGAGGCTCTGCGGGCTGCTCCTGACCTCGCTTCTGCTCCCTGATTAGCTTATGCCAGAATCCTGGCTCCAAGCACTGCCCGACATTCCCCCGCCAGGCCCAGTCACTGTGATAACTTTCTAGCCACTTATCAAACCCTGTGAGGTGAAATCACAGATTTTTGCTCTTCTCTCCTCTTGAAAACTGCAGGAACTTCCAGTTCCATTCTCCTAGATTGTCCAGTCCTTGTCCTGGATCTGGGGGATGAGGGAGGTGGGGGGGGGGTCAGCACTGCCGCACAATGGTCCCTTCCCCAGCGTTCTGGACTCATTCTTTCTGAACTCTGGTTTCATTGAGACCATTGTTAATCCAGAGTCACTGTATGGAAAGACAAGGAGTGACTCCGGATGGACAGTGGGGCAAATTCTCCCTGTGAGGAGGGGCTCTCATTAGCTGCTCTCCCCAGAGAGCTAAAGGAGGGAAGCTGCTCAAATGCTCTGTCCCTCTCTGCTCAGGATACTGGGGTTCAGCTTCCTGGATCAGACGCTGCAGCCTCCATTGTGATCTGAGAGACCAGGCTTAGCAGCTGCTGCTCCTCCAGCGGGGTTCTGTGCTGGGATGTGACCTTAATTAAAGCTGCTTCTCTGCCTGGCTCAGGGGATGACTTTCTCCAGCTGGTCCTAGCCCCCTAGGGCAGCCTTGGGCCCTGTTAATACTAAATTCTGAGCCAGAGTCTCCAGGTAACTGACAGACCTCAGGGAAAGTGCTGGGGTCTGGCATGAAAGTGACTCTGCACAAATAGCCCCATCTCATTTCTCCTCCCAGTAGCAATTGCCAGGAGAAAATCCAGCCATGGGAGAGCAAAGCCCCCAGGAATGGGACTTTCCCAGCCAGAGGGACAGGGAGAGAGGACAGGGGAAGGAGAGACTGAAAGGGGCAGTGGTAGAAATGAGTGGGGGGAGAGATTTCCAGCTCTCTAGTCCACCCAGACACATGTATTGCTGCATCCCTGGGCAGAACCACTTTCCAGTGGACAAAACAAGGATCAGACAGAGGAAAAGCCAGTTCCTGACTCCATATTCCCCCTGCTGGGGTGTGGCTGCCGTGGGGTCAGTGTCCGAGGGAATCCCCCACAGTGACTCCTTTGGTTCTGCTCTTTTCTAGCCTTGTGTTCAGAGACTTTGTTACAGGGTGAGGGGCGGGAGAAGGGCGGTTAAAAATGTGTCTGGGCTTAGCCTGGCAGGAGGGGCCAGGTCTACATTGTAATAAACAGACTGAGCATTTCCCAGCATGGCAGGATCTAGGCTGTCTCTGTGCAGGGAAAGGGCCTGGGGGAATTGTGATGATAAATTAACTAAAACCGGTTCTGAAACACCCACAACTGCCCTTCTCCCCCAGACAGGCTGCAGAATGACGTCCATGTTTTGCTCCAGCTCATCCCAGCCTGGCATGGGACAGGGAAGAGAAATTGCTGCAGTGGAGCCAACTCAGGTAGAGATTATCAGGGCTTTGCTGGTGGGTTCCTGCTGGAGGAGAGGGACAGCAAATATACCGGAGATGGGAAGTCTGGTTTGGAGGTTGGAGTGGGGCAGGAAATTCACAGCGTGGGGAAAGGAGGAGGCCAGGGTGTGGCAAACCTGCTGGGAGTTATTTAATAAGTGCCCTAGATTCTAGGAACAGACCCAGGAGGTTCAGAGGTGGAAATGCCCTAATTTGTGAAGAAAGAAAATAGCCCACCTACATGGAGCTAGTCAAACTGACCAGACTCCCAGTGCTGGAGCCTGAGCTCACTAACCAGTGGCTGCTGTGAGATATGAAGGGGACACCCATGAGTCAGGCTTATTGGAGCTGCCTCTCCCTTCATATCCCGCTCCTCAGAATGAGGAGGTTATTGGGCTTCCTACCAGGGAGCTCTCCCTGGACCCTGCTAGGGGCTCCATCTCCTGTATCAGTCGGTGGCTAGTAGGTGTGTGATGGATCTGCTGGGAGAGACAAGGGACTCTCTCTTCGTCCCCTCACCCTGGTATTTGCTGGATACGCTGAGCGGGGTCGGGGTGGGACTCTGTTGAGTGGGATCCACCCAGAGCTTCCATTTGATTGGCTCCTCTCTGCCACAAATAGTGGGGCTGTGAGTGGGGCAGCAGGTCCTGAGTGTTGGACTCTTGCTCTTTCAGGGGCTGGTGACCTTCGAGGAGGTGGCTGTGCATTTCACCAGGGAAGAGTGGGCTCTGCTGGACCCCACTCAGAGAGCCCTCTACTGGGATGTAATGCAGGAGAACTATGAGACTGTGACCTCGCTGGGTAAGGGTTCCTGTCCCCTCGGATCTTGGAAGGGGAAATGAAGAGTTAAGGTTCACGCCAGCCCCACAATGCCACTTCTACTCTGTCCTGTTTCAGCATCACCCCAATATGCCAGTGACACACACACACTGCCACAGACCCTCCCCTGCTGCAGAACACTTTGGGAACAGAGCACAGGAGCCGTATCTCATAGTGTCAAATAGCTCCTGTTTGCTCAAGTGAAACTGGGGGTTAGGTCTGGCATAACTGTTCCATACCCCTAATCATTTTTGTTGCCCTTTTCTGAACGTTTTCCAATTCCAATATATCTTTTTTTGAGATGGGGCAACAACATCTGCATGCAGTATTCAAGATGTGGGTGTATCATGGATTTCTTTGCTGTTTTTACAAATAGGATATATGATATATTCTGTCGTTTCTATCCCTTTCTTAATTATTTCCAACATTGTTCGCTTTTTTTCACTGCTGCTGCACACTGAGTGGATGTTTTCAGAGAACAATCCACAGTGACTACAAGATCCATCTCTTGAGTGGATACAGCTAATTTAGACCCCATCATTCTGTATTTATAGTTGGGATTATGTTATCCAATGGGCTGCTCTATGTGCTATCCTGACATCTAGTACTGCTGAGATCCTGCATTCAGTGATATCCCTGCCCTTCCTGTTCCCTTTCTCCACTGAACCCCACCAGCCCATGCTTCCTGTTCCCAGCTTCCCCATGACTCTCTCACTGTCTCTGAACCTCTCTGTCAGCAAGAAGCAGTGCCAGGGAGACTTGTCCACTGTCTGGAGTCTTCGATTTTTGGGACATGGATTTACTTTCTCTGTGTTGTAAGAGGCTCTGTCATAATGAGTGTCTGTGACATTACCCAGAGTACAATCTGGACTGTTAAATAGCTGTGTCCCCTCAGTTCTCCAACCTGGGGTGCCTTTTCCACTGTTTTCCCCGCGAGAACAGCCCCTCTTGTCACACAGTCTCCAGCACGTAACTCTCTCCCAGCTACACAGTATTGAGTGCTGCTAGACAGCCACTCATGAATTACACCTCAGGAGAAAACCAGCAAATTCTCAAGTGCCCAACTTTCCCCCAGAAATGTGCGTCTTGCACTGTCCAGCACGCTACTGAACAACGCAAGCTCATATGAAGTCTGTCATTTCATCAGTGGAAAATGACATGCACCAGCTTGTTATCCCAAATGGAGTTTCCAACACACTTTAATCCAAACACACTGGTTAGATAAACAATAAACCAAGATTGTTAACTACCGAAAACTAAAACTAGGTCCAGCCAATGAAAGGGGCACTCCCAGGAGAGACTGTATAAAGGCTGTAACATCAAAAACTTTGTAAACCTGAGAGAGCTGCCTTGGGGACAATGACAGGGAGAATCCCCCAAAGTGACTCCTTGGATTCTGCTCTTGTCTGGTCTCTGATTGTTCCTTCCAAAGTGAAGTACTTTGCACTTGTCCCTATTGAATTTCATCTGATTTAGTTGGGTTTGGTCCTGCTTTGAGCAGGGGGTTGGACTAGATGACCTCCTGAGGTCCCTTCCAAACCTGAGATTCTATGATTCTATGATTCATCCTCTTTCCTTCAGCTCATTTCTCCAGTTTGTCCAAATCATTTTGAATTTTAATCCAATCCTCCAAAGCACTTACAACCCCTCCCAGCTTGGTATTGTCCACAAACTTGGTAAGTGTAACAGAGAGACTGTTACTGGGAGGGTTTCACCATGTGTCAGAGGGTTACACCCTGGTGGGAGGGCGCTAGGCCTGTACTGGGATAAGGTCACTCTGTGCTTCACAGTGTGGCAGAACCTAGAGTGTCCATTAGCAGGGGAAAACCTGGGGGGAATCGGCTTCTGGAATGTACAAAAGCCCCGTCTGAATTCTTACACCTTGCCCTTTTCACCCCAGCAGGCTACAGAATAGCGGCCATGTTTTGCTCCAGATCATCCCGTCCTCCCAGGGGGAAGGAAATGGTTGCAATGGAGCTGGCTCAGGTAAGGGATTCTCAGGGAGCTGGTGGTGGGTTCTGCTTGGAGGGAGAGGAGCAGTAAATGCATAGGAGGGTGGGAATTGCTAGAGGTGGTGGGAGGCAGGAAATATCTCGGGCAGAGAAAGGGAGGGGACAGGATGTGACAAACCTGCTGACACTAGTGTAGTTTAGGGTGTGATGGGTTGTCACCTGCAGGGGGCAGTCTGGGGGGCTTCTGGGAACCGCTGTGCCCTCTAACCCTCAAGCTGGGCTGGCCCTTCTCACACTGATTTGCTGGAGAGTCAGCCAGCCTCTCCAGGGCCTGTTATTACCCAACAGGACAGCAGGTGACGCCATACACCCAACTAAGCTACCTGAGCACTTTACCTGAGCCGCTCAAGGACAGATAGATGACAACAGCCAATTTCTCAACTCCCCAACCTTGCACACTTGCTGTAGGATACATTCAGAATTATACCATCTTATAGTGCACAGGGATCTCTGTAATGTCAGCTCATTAATATAGGCCCCTTCCCCTCGATCTGGGACAGATGTGCACAGCGAGATTTTCCCCAGACACTTCACTCAAAGTACGCTGGTTAAGATCAAGCATAAAACAAGTTTATTAACTGCAAAAAGGTAGATTAATTGATTATAAGTGATAACAAACAGATCAAAGCAGATTATTTAGAAAATACCGAAACTCAAACTAAGCCTAACATACTATCTGGATAGAATTTGAATTAGCAGTTTCTCACCGTGACTGATGATACAAGCAGTCCACCAAGTTTCCATACACAAGCTAGAAAACCCTTTCCCCTGGGACTAGCACATCCCCCAGTTCAGTTTTTGTTTCTCAGGTGTTTCCAGGAGTTCTCTTGTGTGGGGAATGAGACCAAGGGATGCCGTCACACCCCACCTTATGTAGCTTTTCTATATGGCAGGAACCCTTTGTTCCAAACTCAGTTCCCAGTCCAGTTTGTGGAAAAATACAGGTACTAAAATGGAGTTTAGTGTCATGTGGTCTGGTCACAGGCCCTGCTGCATCATAGTATCCATGACTAATAGGCTGGCTGAAACATTCACAGGAAGGCTAAGCTCTTCCACAGTCCATTGTCTTTGTTGATGAGCCATCAGCACTGTCTGGCTTCTTCATTTTTCTACCTGAAAGGCTCGTTGTGGGTGTTACCCAGAGTAAGCACATTTGAAATACAGATACAGAGTCAATGTCCATAACTTCAGATACGAACATGATATGTGCACACAAATAGGATAATCATATTCAGCAAATCATAACTTTTTCAGTGACACCCCACATGATGAATCTTGTACAAAATACATCATAATTATGTCCTAATCATATTATAACCATACCACTATGATGAATATGGGGGTATAGTGTCAGATAGGGCCTAATTTCAAGGCACAGGAGTTGGGAATGGAACTTCCCCTCTTTGTGGAACAGGAAATAACCCTCCCGCCAGGGCTGGGACAACTTCCCAGACTCCCAGTGATGGAGCCTGAATCTACTGGCACTTCATTAGTTACCACCAACCCCAATCATTGTGGCAACTGCAAACTTTATCAGTGATGATTTTATACTCTCTTCTAGCTCATGGATAAGAATGTTAAATAGCACAGGGCCAAGAACCAGTCCCTGCGGGAACCTGCTAGAAAGAAATCCACTCGACCACGGTTCCCCATTTACTATCACAGTTTTTAATCTATTTAATGTATGCCATGTTTATTTTGTATCATTCTAGTTTTTTTAGTAAAAATATTGTGCTGATCAAGTCATATCTTTACAGAAGTTTAGATATATTACATCAATACTATTAGCTGCAACCAAACTTTTGATCTCCTCCGGTAAGGATATCCCGTTCGTTTGATAGGCTCTATTTTCTCTAAACCTTTGTTAATGGGCACTAATCATATTACCCTTCTTTGATTCTTTATTAATGAATGAAATCCAGTATTGGCTGCACCATTCTCTTGATGAGTATAGATGTCAGACTTCAGGTCTTTTAGAAAGTCTTGGATACAAGTTATCCGGACCCGCTGATTTAAACATGTCTGATTTTTAATAGCTGCTGTTTAATGTCCTCATGACT
The DNA here is from genome assembly GCF_020497125.1 of Mauremys mutica. NCBI lineage: Eukaryota > Metazoa > Chordata > Testudines > Geoemydidae > Mauremys > Mauremys mutica. Next base: position 5,344,616 of record NW_025423256.1, read on the forward strand.
TCTTGTCGGAATGGAAAGAGTGTCGTTGTCAACATCTTATGATATGAGTACATCATCTGTTTTTCTCCAAATCCAGGAGAGAAATATTTATTGAGGACTTTTACCTCTTCTGCATTATTTTTGATAATTCTGCCATTTCTATCTAGTAAAGTTTGCACTTAATATACTTTTAAAAACTTCCTTCTTATTGTCATTGATTGGTCATTGATTTCTGATAGCTTTCTTTATCAATTTTCTACAATTCTAACTTTCTAACTTCTGTTCTTTACTATTGACTTCTCCTTTCTTCCATATATTTTATTTGGAGAGTGTTTGGATTCCTACCAGGGAGACATCAGTAGGGTCCAGAGCCAGCCCCATCTCCTATATCAAGCTCTGGCTAGTAGGTATGTGATAAATGTGAAGACCCTGCCTCCGTCTATCAGCTGGGAGACACAAAGGTTCTCTCTTTCCACCCTCTGATGCCGTCTGGCTGCTGTAGGCAAGGAGGGGTGGGACTCTGTTAACATGTGCCTCCCAGAGCGTCCATTTCCCTGGTGCTGCTGTTCTGTGAGTAGTGGGGTTGTGAGTGGGGCAGCAGGTACTGAGTGTTGGACTCTTGCTCTTTCAGGGGCCGGTGACCTTCGAGGAGGTGGTTGTGCATTTCACCAGGGAGGAATGGGCTCTGCTGGACCCCGCTCAGAGAGCCCTCTACTGGGATGTCATGCAGGAGAACTATGAGACTGTGACCTCGCTGGGTAAGGAGTCCTGTCCCCTCCGTTCTTGGAAGGGGAAATGAAGAGTGAAGGTTCATGCCACCCCCACAACACCATCTGTACTCTAACCTCTACTCTGTCCTGTTGCAGCATCCAGGGCCGGCTCCAAGCACCAGCCTACCAAGCACGTGCTTGGGGCGGCACCTTGGGAGGGGGCGGCGATCGGGGTTTGTTTTTGTTGTTTTTGGTTTGGCTAGGCGGCGCTGGGGGGGGCGGGGACTTGGGCGGTGTGATGCGGCGCTGGGGGGGGCGGGGACTTGGGTGGTGCGATGCGGCGCTGGGGGGGCGGGGACTTGGGCGGCGCGATGCGGCGCTGGGGGGGGCGGGGACTTGGGCGGTGCGACGCGGCGCTGGGGGGGGCAGGGACTTGGGCGGCGTGATGCGGCGCTGGGGGAGGCGGGGACTTGGGCGGTGCGACGCAGCGCGGGGGGGCGCGATGCAGCACTGGGGGGTGGGGTCTTGGGCGGTGCGATGCACCGCTGGGGAGGCAGGGACTTGGGGGACGTGATGCAGCGCTGGGGGGGTGGGGACTTGGGCGGCGCAACGTGGCACTGGGGGATACGATGCGGCTCTGGGGGGGTGGGGACTTGGGCGGCGCGACGCGGCGCTGAGGGGGCGGGGACTTGGGCGGCGTGATGCAGCGCTGGGGGGGGTGGGGACTTGGGGGACGTGACGCAGCGCTGGGGGGGTGGGGACTTGGGCGGCGCAACGTGGCGCTGGGGGATACGATGCGGCTCTGGGGGGGTGGGGACTTGGGGGACGTGACGCAGCGCTGGGGGGGCGGGGACTTGGGCGGCACAACGTGGCGCTGGGGGATACGATGCGGCGCTGGGGGGGTGGGGACTTGGGGGACGTGACGCAGCGCTGGGGGGCGGGGACTTGGGCGGCGCGACGCTCAGGGAGGGGTCGGGCGGCGCTCGCGGGCGCAGGGCGGCGCTCCTTTTTTTTTGCTTGGGACGGCAAAACTGTTAGAGCCGGCCCTGGCAGCATCACCCCAATATGCCAGTGACACACACACACTACCAGAGACCCTCCCCTGCTGCAGAACACTTTGGGAACACAGCAGAGGAGCAGTATCACACAGTGTCAAATATCTCCTGTTTGCTCAAGTAAAACTGGGGGTTAGGTCCAGCATAACGAACAGAAGCTTCCTACCCCCGGCCTTCTCTCAAACCCTGAGCCTTCTCTACCCAAACCAGAATGTGCTTGGGATGTAACAAGCAAGCGACTGGAGTCAGAGCTCCCGGTCCAGGGTTACTTATCACACAGACACTCGGTGCGTCCTTAAATGCTGGCTGGGAGTATCCAGACAGGGGAGCTCCAGCAGCAGAACACTGAATCTCACCCAGGATTACAGATGACACAACTCCTCACTGCTCTGGATTGCACCCAGCATGTGAAAATGGCCTAGGTTGGTAGTGACATTTCTTGAGACATGGAGAGTCTTGCTCCCATATCACCAGGTGTAATAACAATAACAGGAAAGGCTGAATATGGAAATTAACGTGCAACATATGTGTCATTGTTTGGGGTTTTAAGCTTTAAAAGGCTTGTGTGATTTTTAGCTCAGGGGGACAGTATTCCAATAGCTGTTGCCCCCTGTGCACTTTTAACCAAAAAAAGAGCCTCAGGCTGTGCTGGTTCAAAATCAATCGTGTGGTCATTTTCCACAACAAGTTCAAGTGGTCCCTGTGATGGAATGTAAATGTCTTCTTCCCACCTTCCCCCTGCAGGAGAATGGCTGTTTGACCAGCTGTTCGCCTTGCTGTCTCTGAGGAACTGCTCTGTGGGTGTTCCCCAGAATTGTAACTTTTTCAGTAATATCATACTGTAAAATCTCATAACTTTACATACAGTGTTACTACACGTTTTAACAGGAGGATAATATTCAGTAGGTTATGCGTTTTCAAATGATACCTCACAAGCCATACTGTGTACAAAATTGATCATAATTTTCTAGATGAGTGAACACAGGGGTATAGACTGACACAGTGTCAGTGTGTGTGTGTGTTCCCAGCAGATATGTGGGTATTTCAGTCCCTCATAAGCACAGTGTTCGGCATCTTCAAGGACCTGGGGAACTGGTCCTGGGAATTCACTGGTTTACCAAGTGTGACACTGTATGGAATTGTGAGACACTTTGGTATTAATAATAAAATAATAATTTAATCTGATAAAATTGCAATGAATCATGCTAGATATGCCATGTAAGGTGTCAGTGAAAATGTTATGATTTGCCAAGTATGATAATTTTGTTTCTATGTTTGTATCACCTTTGTATTGTGAATTATAGATATGTAGGGTATATCTGTATTTCCAGACTTGTGCAGTGTTTCTGGGTGACACCCCCAGACATATTGGCATCAACACTGCCTAGCCTGTTTGATGGCCCATTCAGGGTCATCATCTGTACAATGAGCCCATGGAAAGGACCAAGGGGATACACCTATTGAGTCAGCAAAACATGCCGGGGTATGCCTGTGTAATGAGAACTCCAAGGCTTTTCCATGCCACGTGCTGTGAAGCTTGTGTTTGGGACACAGGAAGTACAGGCCACATGGCAAAAGGAATATAAAGGGCAGCTGCATCATCCCCATTTGTCTTCAATCCCCCTTCCTACCTCTGGAGCACCTTCTCTACAAACTGAACCCTGGAACAAAGAACTGAATGACCCATCCAAGCTGTGGATGTGGTCCAGACAGACTTTCAAGCCAGCAACTCACCAGTACTGCTAAGAACCTGATATATCCATTTTGGAATGTATCTGACTGCTTTCCCATTTAACTTCTTTCTGTCTTTCTTTCGTTTAAACCTTTAGTTTAGATGCTAAAGGATTGTCTGGAAGGATGGAATTTTGGGTAATATCCAAACCTATACTGACCTGGTGATGTGGCTGACCCTTTGGGGTCAGAGGAACACTTTGTTTATGTGAGCAGAGTTTTTAAATAACCTCTCACTGTACTGGACCTAGTTGCTGATTGGGAGTCAGAGAACAGGGATGCAATAAAGGGCCGTGTGATTTCTTTTTTCAGCTTCTCGATAACCCGTGTGGGGGATCAGAAGCACAGTTGGTGACTGGTCGGTGAGTTTAACTTCAGTGTTAACCAGCAGTTTTGGGAGCATCTACTCTCCCTTTTTCAGCCTGTCCTAACTTTGGCATTTTCAGAGAGAACTGCCCCTGGCCCACCAGGTCACACTAAGCACTGAAGTTAAATTAATAGAATGTTTTTTATGACCAAGTCTTATGAAATCAACTGAACTCCTTTGTTTTCTTTCATCTGAGCAGGGTTTCTAATTTTCCAACTTGATGTGATCTCCCAGCTGGAACAAGGGGAAGAGCCATGGGTCCCAGACCTCCAGGGTTCAGAGGAAAGAGAGATCCTGAGATCTCCCTGCACAGGTGAGGAAACATTAAACCACCTCAGAATCTGTAAGTGCCTGAAGGAAACATCTGGGATGCCCAACAAAGCCCTTGGGGAGGTCTCTCAGTTCATTATTGTCCCTAGCAGGGGTCATATCCTCAGGGTAAATATAGTTCATGGATTCCTATAGATCCTAGCAGACACCAGGCAGTAGCTTCCTCCCTTCCCCCTGCGTATTTGGATGGGATGTGAAGGCTGAATTCATCCCCCTCCTCTCTCCTATTTGCGGGAAGAGTTTGGGGGAGTTCAGCTCCTGATTTTTATTTGACCTGTCTTCAGCACTTGTTTTGGTTTGCTCTTCCCCTTTCCATCCCTGTCTGAGGTTTCTGTCTCTGTCACAGCAGGTGATGCAATGGCATGTGAGAAAGAGGAGCAGAATTCTCAGCCTGAAAATGTTGAGCCAGTGGGTAAAAACAGAACATTATCTCAAAGATCGAAAAGGAATGTGTCCAGGAGTCATGAGCAGGGAAAATCGTGGGAGATTCAGCACAGACCAGAAACAGAGCATGGAAACCAGCCAGGGGAGAAAGTGGATAAATTTCTTTCCTGTTGGGGAACTCGGAAGGTCCTCATGGAAACCACAACACAGCAGGATATCCTCAGGCGAAAGAGAAAAAATACATGCAGGGAGTGTGGAAAAACCTTCTCTCACAGCTCAGCCCTTTCTGTACATCAGAGAATCCACACAGGGAACAGGCCCTATGAATGCACTGAGTGTGGGAAAACCTTCAATCGCAGTTCGCACCTTATTAGTCATCAAACAATCCACAGAGGAGAGAGGCCCTATGAATGCCGTGAGTGTGGGAAATGCTTCACTAGCAGCTCAAACCTTTCTCAACATCAGAGAATCCACACAGGGGAGAGGCCCTTTGAATGCCGTGAGTGTGGGAAATGCTTCACTAGCAGCTCAAACCTTTCTCAACATCAGAGAATCCACACAGGGGAGAGGCCCTTTGAATGCAGTGAGTGTGGGAAAAGCTTCACTAGCAGCTCAGACCTTTCTAAACATCAGAGAATCCACACAGGGGAAAGGCCGTATGAATGCCGTGAGTGTAGGAAAACCTTCAATCGCATTTCACACCTTATTAGGCATCAAACAATCCACAGAGGAGAGAGGCCCTATGAATGCCGTGAGTGTCGGAAATGCTTCACTAGCAGCTCGGCCCTTTCTGATCATCAGAGAATCCACACAGGGGAGAGGCCCTTTGAATGCCGTGAGTGTGGGAAACGCTTCACTAGCAGCTCAAACCTTTCTCAACATCAGAGAATCCACACAGGGGAGAGGCCCTTTGAATGCAGTGAGTGTGGGAAAAGCTTCACTAGCAGCTCAGACCTTTCTCAACATCAGAGAAACCACACAGGGGAGAGGACCTTTGAATGCCGTGAGTGTGGGAAATGCTTCACTAGCAGCTCAAACCTTTCTCAACATCAGAGAATCCACACGGGGGAGAGGCCCTTTGAATGCCGTGAGTGTGGGAAAAGCTTCACTCAAAGATCAGTCCTTTCTAGACATCAGAGAATCCACACAGGGGACAGGCCCTATGAATGCACTGAGTGCGGGAAAACCTTCAATCGCAGTTCGCACCTTATTAGGCATCAAACAATCCACGAGGAGAGAGGCCCTATGAATGCCGTGAGTGTGGGAAATGCTTCACTAGCAGCTCAAACCTTAGATTTAATTTACCCTGGTTCCTCAACTGTTGCTACAGCTCTAGTACCCATCAATCCAAAGACTGAGAGAAATGGAGAGTTCCAACCATTGTCCTTTTAGTATCTTATTGTTCCTCTCTCTGTTTTTTGTGCTGGCCTTTCTATTCTATCATTTTCTGCCTTTGTTTAGTTGGTAACAGTTGGTTTCCATCACTCACGTTTGTTTGTCTAAATCTCTATCCGTTGTTAAATAAATTTTTTGCTTGTTCGATAACTGTACTCAGGTGCTGTGTGAGATACAGTAGCAATGGCCCACAGTAAAACTAGTAACCTGGGATACTTGGGGAAGAGAGGATCTGGGATTTCACCAAGTATCTGGTGATCCGGGCTGGACCCCAGAGGGGGACACATTGAAGGAACTCAAGGGTTAAGGTGGCTGCTGTAGCTCAGAGGAGGGTCCTTGAGTTCCAGCAAGCTGGTGAGTTTGGTCACTAACATCCAGCTGCCAAATGCAAAACTCCCTCTTCCTTGTGGCAGGTGGCAACAAGGAGACTCATAGTCCTCAGCACCCTGAGAAGGGTCACAATGTGTCTCTATGTTGATCCACCTGTCAAATTCACACAGGGAAAGCTCCCGATAGCACAAAACTCTGCCCTATGAAATCATGGAACATGTGCTCTTCGCTCTGTGAAAGCATGTAAAGAATCCAAGCGCTGGAGGACAGGGTTTGGGTCCAGAGTGACCTAGACAAATTGGAGGTTTGGGCCAAAAGAAATCTGAGGAGGTTCAACAAGGAGAAGTGCAGAGTCCTGCACTTAGGACGGAAGAATCCCAGGCACTGCCACAGACTGGGGACTGACGGAGTGAGGGGGGATTTGATAGCAGCCTTCAAGTACCTGAAAGAGCAGCAGTGTGGGCTTTCTCCTTGCCACTTTTGCTGGGCTGGGCAGGCGTCCTGGAGGCCTTTCCAGAAGAGCATTGGGAACTGAGTTAGAAAAACCAATGTGAAAACCAGAACCTCAGGTTTAGACTCATTTATTTATAATATTAAATCTTCAATTCTAGTGTCACAGTCAATACAATTTCTTCAGCCTGATAGTTGCCCAAAGGGAAACTTAACGTCTCTCCAAGGGGAGTGGGGAGAAAGCACTTTTCAGAGTCCAAGAGAGACAAGGCGGGTGAGGGTAAGAGCTTGCAGAGGACCAACCTCTGTTGGTGAAAGAGACAAGCTGTGGAGCTAACCCCACACACTTCTTCAGTTCTGTGTAGCCTGGAAGGTCGTCTCTTCCGTAACCAGCAGTTAGAACATAAGAACAGCCACACTGAGTCGGACCAGTTCATCTAGCCCACTCTCCCGAAAGTGGCCAATGCCCGGCGCCCCAGAGGACCCCTGGGACCAACATGGATACAACACCACCACAAACAAGGTTAAAAGTCAATGCACATGGGAGAAGCATCTTGTGTTTCATTCCTTATGTCCTAGTCCCATCATGTGGCCATTTCCTTTTCTTCCTTTCTGTTAAAAGCTTTGGTGTTTTGCACAGAAACATTATTTCCCCAGGAGAGACCCAGGAGTGGGGGCTGCATTCCTGTGCCAAACAGTCACTGGAAGGGGGCAGACAAAGACCTTTAGGACGAGGCGTCCGTCACTGTCAAAAGATCATCTTCCTCCTGCAGGTCACTGGCAGCCTGAATTTGTTCCTTATCCTCCCAGAGTCTGGGGGCTGGAATCAGCACTACCCAGCCCCTCCGTATGTACCAGGAACAAACACAAAACTGGTCTTTGAAACAAGCTGTCCCCTTCCTTCTCAGGGAAGATTTTTCTGTGATTCAAGTTGAGCTTCAGTTCCCCTCTCCTAGGGGCGGGGCAGGTGTGGGGCCAGCTCCCAATGAGATCTGTTTTCACCATTGCCCCCTTTCAGTCACTCTGGGATGGTAACTCTGCTCCCAGCTGTCAGGCAGCTTCCAGCCCATCCACCCTACTCACTAACTCTGTGGTCATGTGTCACCCCCTTTGCCAGCACACACAGCCTGCAGGAAATCTACTCTTACCAGACCCATTGGTGGTATAGTGGTGTGCATAAATGTCTTCCAAGCAATTCATCTGGGTTTGATCCCCAGCCAATGCGATAATGGCTTTTCTCTTCTGTTGTTTCCTCATCTGGAAGTGGTTTAATTTCAGTCACATTGTGTAACAATCACATTATCTATAGAATGAGACAATAAATGTGTCAAAGTCCAGAAGGTCATACAGGATGGAGGCACACAAGGGGCTGGAATGTGTCATCTGAGAAAGACAGAACACTTGGAAACCTGCATCTCCCATCCCCTGGCCTTGCGTATTATGATTCCAGCTGCGTGAGCTGTTTGTAGGATGTTCCGGCATGGTGGGGAAATAAAGTTTTCAGTCAGTTTTTGCTCCTGCAGGTTCCTTTGCTGTTACAGTTATAATGACATGAACAAAAGGGAAGCAAAATAAACATAACCCCCAATTGTAATACAGGTGGGGAAAGAGAAGATCACGGTTAAGCCAAATACGTCAAAATAAAAATTAATACAAAAAAGGGGAGGGGGGAAGAGATCAGGTATGTGGAGATCCCCTTGATATTTCAACGCACATTGTTAGAATCAAAGTTCAGACTTGACACTGGAAAACCTGCAACTACCTGTCTCTGTGAACACCTGTGATGAGCAAGATGGAGTTGGGACACCTGTTCTGCTTCAATCATTTATTGTCTCTCTCTCTTCTCTCCTTCTTCTCCCCCCAATTCCTCGTCTCCAATGTCTCTGCCTTTCTCCTCTTGCTCAATCTCCCCTGCCCTTTCCAGGAACTCACAGTCTACAGCATTTAGGACAAGCCAGAGCTCCCATGTTCTGCACATGAGCCTGTGTCAGAGGACGTGGGACCCCGGTCAGAACCAGTCACCAGAACAATATGACCCTTTATGGGTGACTTCTCTGCCTGCTCTGCAATTTACACACACCCCCACTGAAGGGGGTGGGGTACAGCTCTGACTGAGAGGCCCCACAGGAGAAATTTCAGCCCAAAGACAAATTTGTGTGAAATGCTGAGAAGTGAAGAGCCCCCTTCCCCTCCCCCCAAAGCCCCAGAACTCTAGTGTCACCCCCATGGCACCAGCACAGGGAACCCAGTGAGATGGGGTTACAGAATACAAGGGGGAGGGAGCAGGAGAGAGAGGTGACAGGGACTCTCTCTCTTTCCTTCTCTCGTCACTTTCTGTTCTTCTCTTTCCTTCCAGGAACTGCAGTCACAGCAGGGAGGGGTTTGTCTCCGTGTCTGTCACAGAGGTGGTGGAAGTGACGGATTCTGTGACTTCATGCTATCTCTGTGACTTCTGCAGTGAGCACAGTGGCTGACTCCAGGGCCACTCAATCAACTGGCTCCGGGGACCGCCCAAGCAGCGGCCCCAGTGGACCCAGGGGCAGCAGGAGCAGCCGCAGCTCGGTGGCCCCCGGCAGCACTTCTGGGGTGGCCAGAGCAGCAGCTGGCCCCCTGGGGCTTCCCCCTGCCCTAGCAGCAGCTGGGGTGGCAGCGGCTCTCAGGGCTTCTCCCCTAGTAGCTGGTGCTCATTAGCCATCAATTAAATCAACACGCTTCCCCCTGCAAGTGGATTTAGCCCAGGACCCTCAGAGTCAGCAGCTCTTACACCCCCCACTGAGCTCTCGGGTCAGGTGTCCTAGTGCCGGGAGCCTCCTGTTTAGATTCTAAAATAGCATTTTTGCACCAGGGGGGCTGAAATTTTGGACTGGACATTGTAGCTCCACTGTTATTTTATAGAATTGCTTCAAAACAGCAAGTGTAGAAAGTCTCCTAAGTGCCAGGCTCTCTGCCATGGAAACAGCTGCCCCTGCTCTCCAGGAGTCTGTGCGTTCCACCCAGCAACGTACACACCTGCTCCGCACTGAAGGGGGGTCAGACAGTGACGGTAATGCAAATCTTCAGACTATCAACCCAGGTCCCTTTCTTTAACCCAGGACGTGCCAGTCACCTGTTAGCCATGGCGTTATCTTCATCTTAAAATACCTCTCAGGACATTGAACAGAGGAAGTGAAACCCCCTCCCCCGAATGGCTCCCTGTTGAGGTGTTGTACCGGACCTGCCCCTGGAGACTGTCTGGTTTTATACTCTTAGAGCTTTTTCTCTTCAAACCCCTTATCCCAATCTCTGGGCCAACCTCCGCATTTCAGAGTTTAGAATTTACTCTCATCACCCTCCTATGGCACTTTCCTTGTGAATTGGGCAAAGCAAGTAGGGGAAACTCCATGGCTAATGAAAACCAATGCTCTGGGTGAGGCCTGAACTCACACCCACAGCTGTATTTCCCCCTGCATGAGCCACTATAGGTGCTTCTTAGACAAACTTGGGCTGTAGGTGGTTATGTGTGTCTGTGCTTCACCACTTTAGCTGCTCTGTGAAAAGCTGATGGTTCAAACAGCAGCTGGTGGGTTTTTGTTTTGTTTTAAGCAATTAGAGTCTAGTACATTTTAACAGGCAGAAAATGTCCTATTCTGGTCTAGCCCCATTTGACTCCTTCTGTCCATCTTCTTCCTTCCCCCTCAGTGTCTTTCCTTCCCCACTGGGGACATGCAGAGATGAACCCCAGTCAGTCTGTGTCACAGAGAGTCTGTATCTCCTAAGGAATGTGGGTGAAGGATTCCAGCTGAATTAACGCCGCTCACCTGGGTTAGAAACATTTGTTTCTTTCGAGCACATAGTGGGAAATGGGACGTTAATTCAGACCCAGGAGGCAAGGCAGAGGCTTCATGATCTTGATCTCCAGGAAGGGAGAGAGGATCCCCAGGAAGGAGGAGCGCTTCCTTTAGATTCAAGCTGGGTCTCCTGGAAGTTGGAAAAGACCCTTGGTCACTGAGGATCTCATGGGATCGCGCTGCTCCAGAGGCTCCAGAGTCCTGGGTGCGGGGAGGGTGTCACTGCACAGTCTGAAATGGAAGGGAGGACCCTGGAAGGGACGGGGAGGAACAGAAAATGGAGAGGAATGAAACAGAATAAACGCCTCTTCTCTCTCCCCTCCCCGACCCAGCAAGAACTGTTATCAGTGGGGAAACTCCCCCCCATGAATGGCAGAGACCACAGAGACATTTGCCTCATGCTGAGAAGTAAGGTGGCCAGACACCAAGTGTGAAAAATCAGAGAGCTTCCCCAGATGCATTGGTGGTATAGTGGTGAGCATAGCTGCCTTCCACGCAGTTGACCTGGGTTCGATTCCCAGCCAATGCAATGATGTGATGATTCCTCCACTGGGAATTGGTTTAATTTCAGTCATGTTGTATCAGTTTATCAATGAAAGAATCAGTGTCCCAAATCCCAACAGGTCATTAAACACCCAGTGGAGGAAGAAAGGGGTGGGACTATATAATGAGCAGTTGGAGTCATCCTGGTATTACAATGCTTGGTTTATTTTTTTTTAAATTCCTTTACTTCCCTCTCCCTTTTAGACTCAGAGCCTTTAAGGTCAGAAGGGACCAGTGTGATCATCTAGTCCGACCTGCTGCACCTTGCAGGCCAAAAGACCCCACCCACCCACTCCTGGAATAGACCCGGGAGGGGAGGCAGCTCCGTGCTCTGCCACTACCCCAGGCAGCACATGGAGGCCCTCTGCTCCCCTCCCCCAACGGGTGTGCAGAGATGTGCCAGCAGCACTAAGGTGGCTCCCTGCCCACTCTACATCCGTCCCTCCGTGCCGCTCCCAGAAGTGGCTGGCATGTCCCAGCATCCCCTGGGGTGGGGGGAGTGTCTCCACGTGCTGCCCTTGCCCCGAGCACCGACTCTGCAGCTCCCATTGGCCAGGAACTGTAGCCAATGGGAGCTCTGGAGGCAGCACCTGCAGACAGCAGCACATGGAGATCCCCTGGCCCCACTCATCTAGGAGCTGCTGCCAGAGGGTTGTATGTACCGGTCACTTTGGGAGCTGCACCACCCCTCCTGCACCCCACCCCCACCCCCAGCGCAGAGCCCACACCCAAATTTCCTCCCAGTGCTTTGCTTGTCGTCCTTTCACCAGAACCATCCTTCTTCTCCTGGGCTGCAAGTAGCCACCCCTGGGAAGCCAAGAGGCAGGCACAGGATTCTGCCAGGTAAGTGTCCCACAGCGCCGTGATGGACAGTGCGATGAAGGTAAGTTTTCCTGAGGCACAATGAACTGCAACGCAGCAAACCACTGGCCAGGCGGTCGGGGCGAAGGGCATTCACTGGAGGTACAAGCTTGTGAGTGACTCCTGAGCACAGGGCCCCTTCCCCTTTTAAGGACCTGCTCCTCATGGCCTGCGACTAGAGATGACTTGGCTGCATCTGGTGGGTCACACTTCACCTTGGGCAGTGTCCATGCTCTGGGTGTGTGATCGCTGCCTAATTAGAGTCCCAGACACCTTGTCTATCTAGCAGCTCTTCTGATCTTCCAGCTGTTCAACCAGCCCCTTCATCCCACAAGCATTGCAGGAGGGAGGGGGAGGGGGAAAGCCACTTCACAGGCATTCAGAGAGGGAGAGGAGACAAAAATGGGAATGGGGGAAGTATAACAGAGCTATTGAGCATAGAAATCACTGCTGCTCCTACAACAGCAGGGACAGGCCACTAGGAGCTGGGAAAAATTAAGCCCTCATGTTTCTGCCTGATTTTGAACCAGGGACCTTTTGCGTGTTAGGCAAATGTGATAACCACTACACTACAGAAACTCTGTTGCAGGGCTCTGCCCCTCCCTTCATAAGAATAGAAGAATGGCCAGACTGGGTCAGACCAAAGGTCCATCCAACCCCATATCCTGTCTGCCAACAGTGGCCAATGCCAGGTGCCCCAGAGGGACTGAACCTAACAGGTAATGATCAAGTGATCTCTCTCCTGCCATCCATCTCCACCCTCTGACAAACAGAGGCTTGGGATACCATTCCTTACCCAGGCTGCCTAATAGCCCTTAATGGACTTCACCTCCATGAATTTATCTGCAAAAATAATGAGTACTTGTGGCACCTTAGAGACTAACAAACTTATTTGAGCATAAGCTTTCGTGGGCTAAAATCCACTTAATCAGATGCATGCAGTGGAAAATACAGCAGGAAGATATATATATCTACACAGAGAACATGAAAAAATGGGTGTTGCCATCCACACTATAATGAGAGTGAGCAGTTAAGGTGAGCTATTATCAGCAGGAGAAAAAAACCTGTAGTGACAATCAGGATGGCCCATTTCCAACAGTTGGCAAGAAGGTGTGAGTAACAGTAGGGGGACAAATAAAGATGGGGAAATAGTTTTACTTTGTGTAATGACCCACCCACTCCCAGTCTTTATTCAAGCCTAATTTAACGGTGTCCAGTTTGCAAATTAATTCCAATTCAGCATCTCTCGTGGGAGTCTGTTGTTGAAGGTTTTTTGTTGTAATATTACGACTTTTAGGTCTGTAATCAAGTGACCAGGGAGATTGAAGTGTTCTCGGGCTGTGTTTGAATGTTATAATTCTTGATGTCTGATTTGTGTCCATTTATTCTTTTATGTAGAGACTCTCTGGTTTGGCCAATGTACATGGCAGAGAGGCATTGCTGCCACATGATGGCACATATCACATTGGTAGATGTGCAGGTGAATGAGCCCCTGATGGCATGGCTGATGTGATTAGGTCCTATGATGGTGTCCCCTGAACAGATATGGGGAGAAAGTTGGCAATGGGCTTTGTTGCAAGGATAGGTTCCTGGGTTAGTGTTTTTGTTCTGTGGTTGCTGGAAAGTATTTGCTTCAGGTTGGGGGGCTGTCAGTAAGCAAGGACTGACCTGTCTCCCAAGATCTGTGAGAGTGAGGGATTGTCCTTCAGGATGGGTTGTAGATCCTTGATGATGCACTGGAGAGGTTTTAGTTGGGGGCTGAAGGTGATGGCTAGTGGGGTTCTGTTACTTTCTTTGTTGGGCCTGTCCTGTAGTAGGTGACTTCTGGGTACTCTTCTGGCTCTGTCAATCTGCTTCTTCACTTCAGCAGGTGGGTACTGTAGTTGTAAGAATGCTTGATAGAGATCTTGTAGGTGTTTGTCTCTGTCTGAAGGGTTGGAGCAAATGCGGTTGTATCTTAGAGCTTGGCTGTAGACAATGGATTGTGTGATGTGGTCTGGGTGAAAGCTGGAGACATGTAGGTAAGTATAGCGTTCAGTATGTTTCCGGTATAGGGTAGTGTTTATGTGACCATCGATTAGCACAGTAGTGTCCAGGAAGTGGATCTCTTGTGTGGATTGGTCCAGGCAGAGGTTGTAGGTGGGATGGAAATTGTTGAAATCATGGTGGAATTCCTCAAGGGTTTTCTTTTCCATGGGACCAGATGATGAAGATGTCATCAGTGTAGCACAAGTAGAGTAGGGGCATTAGGGGACGAGAGCTGAGGAAGCGTTGTTCTAAGTCAGCCATAAAAATGTTGGCATACTGTGGGGCCATGTGAGTACCCATAGCAGTGCCGCTGACTTGAAGGTACACATTGTCCCCAAATGTGAAATAGTTATGGGTGAGGACAAAGTCACAAAGTTCAGCTGTGACATTATCGGGGATACTGTTCCTGACGGCTTGTAGTCCATCTTTGTGTGGAATGATGATGGAGCGTCTACATAGCCAGACAATCCTGCTGTCAGGGTGCCAATGCCTGAGATGATGGGGCATCCAGGATTTCCAGGTTTATGGATCTTGGGTAGCAGATAGAATAACCCTGGTTGGGGTTCTAGGCTGTCTTATTGCCAAGAGACGGAGAAACTCGGCCAGCCGCAGGGGGTGCATAACACCACCCTAGTGTGGGGGTGACAATGCCTCTGGGATCCTGACACCCCTACTGGTTCCACTGCTGGTTGTTTTCCTTTTCCGGTGGGACTTTGGGCAAGTTGCTCCCCCCTCTAGGGCTCCGTCCCCAGCAGGCAAATGGGGATTTCGTACCTTCCCGCTATTGGAAAGTGCTGGGAGAATCCCCCAGCCAAAGCTGCTCTGACAGCGCTAAGCAGCATCTGACCATTCAAGGTCGGAGCGCACTGCCCAGGAGGAGGAGTGTTTGGCTCTGGGGTTTCACTTCAGCCCAGTCTAGAGAGAGGGGCCCAGCCATGGGGTTTGGCTCAAGAAGACCAAGTCTCCAATTTGTTAAGGGCGTTTTGAATTCCAATCCTGAGCTCCAAAGTGCTTGGTGTCAGTTGCACATTTTAGAAGCAGGCTCTCCACTCCATTTTCCAAATCATTCATGAAACTATTGAATAGTACCCGACCCCGGACTGATCCCTGCTGGACCCACGAGGTGCCCCCTCTCCGTTGGGCAGCCAAACCTGGAGAAGGGCCCTTGGAGTCTGGGCTTTCAACCAGCTCTGCACCCACGTGACACTGATTGAATCTAGACCGCATTTCCCTCGTTTGCTTGTGAAAATGTCCTGCAGGACTGTGTCAAAAGCCTTAGTATTCCCAAGTTAGATCCCATCTACTGTTTACCCACCTCCACTAGGCCCTGAACCCTGCCAAAGAAGGAAAGGGGCTGGGTTTGGGATGATTTGTTCTTGACAAATCCATGCTCACTTGTCCTAAGAACCAAATTCTCCTGTAGGTGCTGCTGACAAACTGTTTAAGAATGTATTGCAGTATCTCTCCAGCTATGGAAGTGAGGCTAGCTAGTCTGTAAGTCCCAGGGGTCTCTTTGTTCCCCTTTGAAAGATGGGTCCTGTCTTGTTCATGGATGGGAAGATGTTCTTTTTCAGGGATCTCAGATGAGAACTGGGGCACAACACCTGGTTTGTTAAGGCCACAAAAATGGAGGCAGGAACCTCTTCTCTCCTGCTGGCAAAGAACCCCAGGTACCTAAAAGACAGAGACTCACACCCCTGAATGGGCTCTAGAAAAGGCAATGGTTAAAAAGTTTGGCCCCGACCATTTCTTGTTTCCGCAGACTAGACATTTTAGCAAACTTTAGAATTCCTTGGTGCTAAACACCGTGAAACTCCCCTTTCTCCTTCACAGAGGGCTTTATTGCCCCTTATCTCACTCAGGCTCAGGACTGCCCAGAGCTCGAGAACTGTCCCTGTTCCCATTGGGCAGATGGGGAGAAGCCTGAGGTATAGAGAAGGGAAGTGACCTGTCACCAGATGGATCAGACTGAACAGGTTTCACATCTCGAGGAGGCTCTTACCTTCTAAACAGGGACGGCTGTTTTCTAGTAAAATCACTCAAAGGGAAGGAGAAAACTCGAAAGAGGTTCCTCCTGGCGCTCACGTCCGTGAACCCGAATACTCTCTCAGTCCTCAAAGAGAGACCTGGAGAAGGAGACTTGCTGGAGCAAAGCCACAGGGGTCTCTGAGGTTTCCCTGGCCCCTCGCCCCTGTCCTGCCTGGCTGATGTCAGCATCTCTCTGTGAGGTCACCACCTCCCCACCACCTTGGACCAATAGTCTGAGGGCCTGCAAAAGGCCTTTGTGATGTCACTGCCACACCCCTCCCTTGCTGTGCCAATGTCCTGCCCCTGGCCAGGCACTTTGCAGGTTTGAGCTACTCCCTGTGGATCACCCCACTCAAGAAGCGTTCGTTCTAGGCAGCAAGCCGGCTAGACAGGGAAACATCAGATGCTGCTCCCAGTGCTACACTCGGTTTTTCAGAAATGAGTCGACTTTATGGCCAGAAGAGACCATTAGAGCATCTAATCTGACCCCCTGCATATCACAGGCCTCCTGTAGGACACAAGAGCTATTTTGGGGGCAAACACATTCCAGAAAGGCATCTAGTCTTCATGAAATGACATCAAGAGATGGAGAATCCATCACTTTCCTTGGTAGCTTGTTCCTGTGGTGAATCATCCTGACTGTTGAATATTTGTGCCTTAGTTGTAATATGAATTTGTCTCTTTTCACCTTCCAGCCATTGGGTCTTGTTATTCCTTTCTCTGCTATTTTAAAGAGTCCTTTAATACCCAATATTTTCTCTCCATTAAGGCACTTCAACACTTCAATGAAGTCACCTTTCAATCTTCTTTGGATAAGCTAAACAGGTTGAGCTCTTTCAATAGCTCACTAGAAGGCATTTTTCTCCAGCCCTCAGAACATTTGGTGGCTCTTTGCTGCCCCAGCTCCAATTTCACAACATCTTTTTCACATGAGGACACCAAAACTGGAGGCAGTATTCCAGTATCAGTCTCACTGATGCCGTGTCACCTCCTGTGACGTTATTGACATAATCTGTAACCGTATAGATCACCGTTGCGACCACTGTTCTATTTGTAGCCAATATTGTAGAAAGGTTGTTGCGTAAGGTATCTATGGAGAGGTTCTGATTGGCTGATTATAATTATGCTATTTCTAGATGTGTGTCATTTTTATAGTTGACGTTATGGATTCCTGCCCATTTCCCCACTGGCTGGAGCATAGCTAGAATGTGTCTGTGGCTAATGATGTTGCTGTAGATTGTTCGTTTCCTGCCTTGGCAATTCAGACAGTCCCTTTTCCCAACATATCTCCAGCACATCATTAGTTCCAATAACAGGGGCAGCTTTTCTCTGGGGCACTGAGATTTTTTGGGGAGATGCTGGCTCCTTTCTTTCCTCACCCTGGAGTAAACTCAGCTTTTTATTCCGTGGTTCATGTTTTATGGCATAACAACATCAGCATGAAGAAAGAGGAGAGGGAATATCTCACTGCCAGGGCTGAAGGTGGCCACGTCTCCTCTGTTTGACTGTTACCATTGCAGGAGAGAAGGTGTCAGTGGAATCGAATGCCCTGGCTCAGACAAGAGACACAGGGAGGTTTTGCTGTTCATGGATCCATGCAAAGGACATTGTGTCTCTGTGTGAAAATAGGGAGGGAAATGAAACACCCACCTGGTGGTGCCCAAGGCGGAAGGGACCCGTATCGGATTAGAACAGGACACGTTCTCAAGCAGCATGTTTCTTACTCTGCCCATCTGTCAGATTTGATGATTATCAATGGAAATATTTTGCCATTGGGTCCTGTGTTTACACAGACATTGACATTTACCAACAAACACGTAATTCTCCCAGTCCTGCCTAGCCTGCCGGGGGGGAGTGTAGAAGGACAGAGTCACTCTTCCCAGTGCCCATGCCAGGCCTGGGCTCTCCATGCTGCCCACTTCCCACAACGCTGGGATCCTTCCCTGACCTCCCCCAGACCTCTGCCCCCCACCCCCACTGCTGGGCTCCCCTCCCCACACTGTCCAACTCCCCTGCTTCCAGGATCCCTCCCCACTGCCCTCCTCCCCGCTGAGCAAAAACTCGACATTATTCCAGGGCCGCCCACAGGATTCAGGGGGCCTGGGGCAAAGCAATTTCGGGGGCCCCTTCCAGACAAAAAAGTTGCAATACTGTAGAATACTGGATTCCCGTGGGCAGCTGCGTAGCCAGGGTCTCACATGAGGGGAAGCGAACACATAAAAAAAGGCACCACCCAACATATCAAATTACTAATTACATCCACTTCCTCCCACTTCCTGCCCCCTTCAGAACCCCCAACACCCCCCCACTCCTTGTCCCCTGACTGCCCCCTCCTGGGACCCCGGCCCCTAACTGCCCCCCTAGAACCTGTTAGCCAAAAGGGCTCGTTTCCCCCCGGAGCTTACCTAATTACACCAAGGAGGCACGGACGACAGGAAGACAAGTACCACTCCCTTTATTGATCGGTCAGCTGAGCGGGTGTTCCTCTCGGCTAGTGCCAGAGAAAGAGACACACCTGACATGGCCAGATGGGCCTACCTTTATACCCAGTAACAAACAACTTAGCCTACGTTCGTCTACGTCATTTGGTTGACCTGTAGAACCTGCACATGTATCTGTTAGGGGATAATTGGGTACGCAGGATACATATATCATTTTGTGGGGGCTACAAGAGACATACAGCTGTTGAGGATACATTTGTCATTCTGAAGGGGAAACAAGGTACATCTGTTGACCCTTTGTACTAAATATCTTGAAGACGTACATGGGAACACAGCTGCATGCTCTTGGGGAGCCAACATATACTTGGGGAGCCAAACAAAACTGATAAGCGAAATAGCTGACTTAGGTAGATACACGGCCTTCAGTCTAATGAGTTCTGTAAGCTTTCCAACACAGTTTGGACAAGAATAACATAACTTTGGTTTACTCAGGCCTAATACGGAAAGGCTTCATTAGCACTATGATTTTCCAACAAACCCTACCTGTCCCCTGACTGCCCCGACCCTTATCCACACCCCTGCCCCCAGACAGACTGCCAGGACTCCCACACACACACACACCGCTGCCTCAGCACGCTGCGGGGGAGGGGCTGTGTGCTGGCACGTGTTTAACTTTGGCTCCAGAGGCAGCCAGCGGCTCGAGCTGCCGGGTGGTAAGAGGAGTCCTGGGGGGCAGTCAGGGAGCAGGGGGAGGTTTGGAGGGTTCGGGGGGGGACTTTCTGGGGGTTGGGGCAGTCAGGGAGCAGGGGGGGTTAGATGGGAGGAAGTCTGGGCCTCTGTCCAACAGCAAAACACAAGACTAGAAAAGCAGCCTTCAGCGGGAAGTGCTATCAGCTGGTCCTGGCAGCCTGCACGGCCCCCGGCTCACTTGCCTGAGCTGTATTGTTAATGCATTTTATTTGGAAGATGCAGCCTGAGTGATTTAAAGGCCCCAAACGCTGCTGAAAGAGCTGGGACAGTTGCAAGCTTTCGCTGCTGGGCTTTTCATCGGGGTCACACAATGCAAACCTGCTCGAGGCTCCGCACAAGAGAGATTTCTTGAGGCCGTCCATGCAGCTCACAGCTTAAGCTCTTCTAAGCTTGCGGCCGTGGCACAAAAGGATTTGGGAGCAGTTAACAATTCTGTGTGGTTAAGAGATTTTCATTTCCTGGGCCCTGCTACCCAATGCCACAGGGCCCCACAGGGGAGACTGAGTGAGTAGCCCGGCTTGTCCTCTGCAATCCCTTCCCCGCTTCTTTCCCTTGTGTTTGCAAGGGGCTCATTAACATGCTGCATCCGAACAACCCTCCCCCAGGCCTTCCCTCCAGAGACACAGTCCTGGCTTCTCCTCCTGCCTCACTTCCTCCTTCTCTCCCTCTCTGTGGTTTTTCTCCATGCCCCGTCCCTGGTCTGTGCTCCCTCTCCACCCCATGCACTGTATCGAGCACGTCTCTGCCTCTCTTGTTTATGGGCCCTGTGCTGGGATGGCAGAGGCAGAGCTATTGTTGGGTTCTCTGCTGGGTCTGTTTGGATCAGACTCTAAAATCAAACACTCCCTTTGCTAGCAGGATCCCTCCGCCTGCTCGCCAGGGCTTCTGGCTACACACTAGAGCCAGGTGCTAGGGCAGAAGCAGCTACCCATGTACCCTCAATGGAAGGAGCGGTGCGTGGTCCCTGCCCCGCCCCCCCACACTTTGGATTACGGGGTGTGTCTTGGTGGTTGGTGGCACAGGAGGGGGTGCAGGGGTTAGGGGTGAAAGGGGTGCAGGAGAGGGGCTGTGGCTGGTGGCACAGGAGGGGGCGCAGGGGTTGGGGTGAAGGGGGGCAGGAGAGGAGCAGTGGCTGGTGGCACAGGAGGGGGTGCAGGGGTTAGGGGTGAAGGGGGTGCAGGAGAGAGGCAGTGGCTGGGGGCACAGGAGGGGGCGCAGGGGTTAGGGTGAAGGGGGTGCAGGAGAGGAGCAGTGGCTGGTGGCACAGGAGGGGGTGCAGGGGTTAGGGGTGAAGGGGTGCAGGAGAGGGGCAGTGGCTGAGGGCACAGGAGGGGGTGCAGGGGTTAGGGGTGAAGGGGGTGCAGGAGAGGGGAAGTGGCTGGTGGCACAGGAGGGGGCGCAGGGGTTGGGGTGAAGGGGGGCAGGAGAGGGGCAGTGGCTGGGGGCACAGGAGGGGTGCAGGGGTTAGGGGTGAAGGGGGTGCAGGAGAGGGGCAGTGGCTGGTGGCACAGGAGGGGGTGCAGGGGTTAGGGGTGAAGGGGGCCAGGAGAGGGGCAGTGGCTGGTGGCACAGGAGGGGGTGCAGGGGTTAGGGGTGCAGGAGAGGGGCAGTGGCTGGGAGCACAGGAGGGGGCACAGGGGTTGGGGTGAAGGGGGTGCAGGAGAGGGGCAGTGGGTGGTGGCACAGGAGGGGGCGCAGGGTTAGGGGTGAAGGGGGGCAGGAGAGGGGCAGTGGCTGGGGGCACAGGAGGGGGCGCAGGGGTTAGGGTGAATGGGGTGCAGGAGAGGGGCAGTGGGTGGTGGCACAGGAGGGGGCGCAGGGGTTGGAGTGAAGGGGGTGCAGGAGAGGGGCAGTGGCTGGGGGAACACGAGGGGGCGCAGGGGTTAGGGGTGAAGGGGGTGCAGGAGAGGGGCAGTGGCTGGTGGCACAGGAGGGGGTGCAGGGGTTGGGGTGAAGGGGGTGCAGGAGAGGGGCAGTGGCTGGTGGCACAGGAGGGGTGCAGGGGTTAGGGGTGAAGGGGGTGCAGGAGAGGGGCAGTGGCTGGTGGCACAGCAGGGGGTGCAGGGGTTGGGGTGAAGGGGGTGCAGGAGAGGGGCAGTGGGGGGTGGCACAGGATGGGTGTAGGGGTTGGGGTGAAGGGGGTACAGGAGAGGGGCAGTGGCTGGTGGCCCAGGAGGGGGAGCAGGGGTTAGGGGTGAAGGGGGTGCAGGAGAGGGGCAGTGGCTGGTGGCACAGGAGGGGTGCAGGGGTTAGGGGTGAAGGGGGTGCAGGAGAGGGGCAGTGGCTGGTGGCACAGGAGGGGGCACAGGGGTTAGTGGTGAAGGGGGTGCAGGAGAGGGGCAGTGGCTGGTGGCCCAGAAGGGGTGCAGGGGTTAGGGGTGAAGGGGGTGCAGGAGAGGGGCAGTGGCTGGGGGCACAGGAGGGGGTGCAGGGGTTAGGGCTGAAGGGGGTGCAGGAGAGGGGCAGTGGCTGGGGACACAGGAGGGGGCGCAGGGGTTGGGGTGAATGGGGTGCAGGAGAGGGGCAGTGGCTGGTGGCACAGGAGGGGGTGCAGGGGTTGGGGTGAAGGGGGTTCAGGAGGGGGCAGTGGCTGGGGGCACAGGAGGGGGTGCAGGGGTTAGGGGTGAAGGGGGGCAGGCGAGGGGCAATGGCTGGTGGCACAGGAGGGGGTGCAGGGGTTAGGGGTGAAGGGGGTGCAGGAGAGGGGCAGTGGCTGGGGGCACAGGAGGGGACGCAGGGGTTGGGGTGAAGGGGGTGCAGGAGAGGGGCAGTGGCTGGTGGCACAGGAGGGGGTGCAGGAGTTAAGGGCAAAGGGGACACAGCGTAGGGGTTGGGGCACAGGAGGGGGCAGAGTTAGGGGTGGGGGAGGTGCAAGGGTCGGGAGTGCAGGAGCTGGGGGTAAAGGGGGAGGGGGTTCGTCCAGGGGTGACGGGGAAGGGCCAAAGTACAAGGTTTGCCCAGGGCACCATTTCCCCTAACGCGGGTCCTTGGTAACATTTCTTGCTGGGAGGGGGACGGGGAGGGGAGAGACGAGGCGTTTTCTCTCTGTTTCTTTCCTCTCCGTTTTCTGCTCCTTCCTTCAATTCCAGAAACCTCCCTTGTGTGTCAGACGGTGCAGTGACTCCCTCCCCACCCCAGGCCTCTGGAGCCTTTGGAGCAGGAAGATCCCAGGAGCTGAGGATGGATCCAGGGGTGAGTAGCTGGCAGGAAGGAGCCCTAGCAGCTCTTCTGGGAGCGCAGGGGAGGAGTGACTCCCCCTTCTCTAGCTTCTCCCCGTGGGGCTCTGGGGAGCAGGGAGGGTTGTGTGATAAATTCCATCCAACTCCCCCTTTGATCCAAGCCGAGGGACGTCTCAGTTCTGCACGATCCCCTTGGCAGGGCCAAACAAGGGATGTTTTCCACTGCCCAGGAGACCCAGCCAGGGACTGATGTGCTGGAGATATGTTGGGAAAAGGGACTGTCTGAATTGCCAAGGCAGGAAACGAACCATCTACAGCAACGTCATTAACCACAAACACACTCTAGCCCTGCTCCAGCCAGTAGGGAAATGGGGAGGAACTCTGGCTGTTCAGCCATGGCCACACGTACAGAGCTGCACAGCAGTGAGTGTGCTGGGGAAGCTGGTCCGAGTGAACAATTGGAAATGACCCTTCAGTGAGAACAGAACCAGAGTGTAGAAAGGCCCCTGTGTTAAGTGGTTGTGGCTGAGGCCTTAGGGAGATGGGTTAGAAGCCACATGGTGTTTCTGTGGAGGTTTGATTCTTGCCAGCTAGGCAAGGCTGGTGTGTGGTGTCTCCATGGCTGCACTTTCAGTCATGCAGGTTTCTCTCTCTCATTGTTCCTTGGGCATCCTACCAGATTGCCAGCTGCTTTTCAACTGCAGTGTGGAGACTGTGTGTGTGTGGGGACAGACAGTGTGTGTGTTGGGGAAGAGTGAGTGTGTTGAGGTAGGTAGGAGCGGATCATTATTATCCCTACTTGAAAGAGGGAGAAACTAAGGCTGAGAAAGGAGAATTGACTTGTCTGAGGTCACACAGCCAGTCAGTGGCAGAGTTGGGAAAAGGAGCCAAGAGGCCTGATTTTCAAACTAACCATCGGATCTTGAATTTCAGACATTGAATGACCTGAATAAAGTGCTCTCAGATGAGCTCCAGCCCAACAACAGTGCACAGGAATTATTCAACAAGTATTTGAGGAGAACTGCAATGTTAGAGAGAATCATGAACTGCTCAGAGACCATTAATGCAGAGAAGCAGCAAAATTCATCAAACATAGAACTGGTTCTGACTTATTTCCTTGGTCTTAAAAGAGAACAAGGACCTGAGTCTCCTCCCTGTCAATAACCCCCTGCTCAGCCCATCAGGGTAGAGGCTGAGGGTTCTCACCAGAGAGCCCAAAGGATGGCCCAGGTCACTGGTGGGGATCACTGCCCGAGCACTATTTCAGCCCCACAGTTTTGGGTGGACTTCCCACAGTGGGAGCTGCAGAGCACTCCCCTGCAACACACACACACACACACACACACACACACACACACACACACACACCCCTCTCCTGCTGTTGTGAGGGGAACAGGAAAAAGGACAAAAGAAGCAAGAGACAAAGAGAAAGGAGGGAGGGAGGGAGGGAGGAAAAGGTGAAACAAAAAGGACAAACCCCAATGTCCCCAGTGATTCTAAGGGACAGAATCCCAGGTGCGGAATAAAATTCTGCCTCCTTAAGCTCGTGTTTTCCATGCCTAGAATTCAACTCTCACCAGATGGATCAGACTGAACAGGTTTCAAACCTCCAGGAGGCTCTTACCTTCTAAACAGGGACGGCTGTTTTCTAGTAAAATCACTAAAAGGGAAGGAGAAAACTCGAAAGAGGTTCCTCCTGGCGCTCACGTCCGTGAACCCGAATACTCTCTCAGTCCTCAGAGAGAGACCTGGAGAAGGAGACTTGCTGCAGCAAAGCCACAGGGGTCTCTGAGGTTTCCCTGGCCCCTCGCCCCTGTCCTGCCTGGCTGATGTCAGCATCTCTCTGTGAGGTCACCACCTCCCCACCACCTTGGACCAATAGGCTGAGGTCCTGCAAAAGGCCTTTGTGATGTCACTGCCACACCCCTCCCTTGCTGGGCCAATGTCCTGCCCCTGGCCAGGCACTTTGCAGGTTTGAGCTCCTCCCTGTGGATCACCCCACTCAAGGAGCGTTCGTTCTAGGCAGCAAGCCGGCTAGACAGGAAAACATCAGATGCTGCTCCCAATGCTACACTCAGTTTTTCAGAAATTAGTCGACTTTATGGCCAGAAGAGACCATTAGAGCATCTAATCTGACCCCCTGCATATCACAGGCCTCCTGTACGACACAAGAGCTACTTTGGGGGCAAACACATTCCAGAAAGGCATCTAGTCTTCATGAAATGACATCAGGAGATGGAGAATCCACCACTTTCCTTGGTAGCTTGTTCCTGTGGTGAATCATCCTGACTGTTGAATATTTGTGCCTTAGTTGTAATAGGAATTTGTCTCTTTTCACCTTCCAGAGATTGGGTCTTGTTATGCCTTTCTCTGCTCGATTCAAGAGCCCTTTAATACCCAATCTTTTCTCTCCATTAAGGCACTTCAACGCTTCAATGAAGTCACCTTTCAATCTTCTTTTGATCAGCTAAACAGGTTGAGCTCTTTCAATAGCTCCCTAGAAGGCATTTTTCTCCAGTCCTCAGAACATTTGGTGGCTCTTTGCTGCCCCAGCTCCAATTTCACAACATCTTTTTCAAATGAAGACACCAAAACTGGAGGCAGTTTTCCAATATCAATCTCACTGATGCTGTGTCACCTCCTGTGACGTTACTGACATAATCTGTAACCGTGTAGATCACTGTTGCAACCACTGTTCTATATTTGCAGCCAATATTGTAGAAAGGTTGTCATGTAAGAGGTCTATGGAGAGGTTCTGATTGGCTGATTATAATTATGCTATCTCTAGATTTCTGTCATTTTTTGTAGTTGACATTATGAATATTAAGTATCAGAGAGGTAGCCGTGTTAGTCTGGATGTGTAAAAGCAGCAAAGAATCCTGTGGCACCTTATAGACTAACAGATGTTTTGGAGCATGAGCTTTCGTGGGTGAATACCCACTTTATTGGATGCAACAAATTCAATATTATTAATATTGGCTCTATGCTGCCCGTATTTCAAACTTGTGCTCTGCTTCTGGGGAACACCCCAGACAAGTTGGTGTCAGTTCTGCCTAGCCTGCTTGATGGCCCATTAAGGACCATCAGCTACACAATCGACCCATTGAGAGAAGGCAAATACGCCTTGTGACTCAGCAAGGTCTGCAGGGACCTGCCTATGGAGAGAACTCTAAGGTTTTTCTATGGCACATGCTGGATAGAGTGTCCTTGGGACAAAGAAAGCAAAGACCACATGGCAAGAGGCTAGAAAAGGATGATGCCTCGTCTCCATCTTGTCTTCAATCCTGCTTCTTACCTCTGGAGGGACTTTGCTACAAACTGAAGCTCTATAGAAAGGACTGAATGCCCCATCCCAGCTGTGGATGTACTCCAGAGACTTGATTTGACCTGCAGTTTATTCCATCACTGCTACAAGCCTGAACCAAGAACTTTCCCATTACTGAATGTAATTGATTTTGTTTAACAATTTTAACTCATGTATATTTCTTTCTTTTTATGAATATATCTTTAGATTTTAGATGCTAAAGGATTTGCAAGAGCATGATTTGTGGGTAAGATATGACTCGTCTATTGACCTGGATCTGGGGCTTGGTCCTTTGAGAGAACCTGTTTTCTTTTACTGGGGTATCGGTTTTCATAACCATTCATCTTCATAAGGAGCGGGGCTGGTGGTGATAGAAGGGAACTGGGATAGCTGAGGGAATTGGTTCTATGATGTCCAATTAGCCAGTGGGGTAAAACCAAAGTCCTCTCTGCATGGCTGCTGTGACGTGCTTTAATAGTAAAGGGCACCCAGCCTCGGGCTGTGACTGCCCTGCTCCAAGCAATTTGTCCTGAATTGATACTCTCAGCAGCGTCCTGCCAGAGGCTGCATCGTTACAGGGGTTGTCTGGGATTACAGCTGGGAAGTCTCCGAAGCTCAGGATGCGCTTCCTCAGCTAGGGGAAGTACGTAACCCACACACCTCCAGGGTGTGGTGGGGCGTCCCAGCTAGTGGCACCGGGATCACTTAGAGGGAGAGATAAAATGAGTCTTTTCTACAGTCTTAGCTAGCAGCCAGGTGGCTTTCAGTTCATGCTGTGGAGGCCCACGCACTAAACTCCTGAGTTCCCAGTTCGATCCCACCCACCGACAAGTCACTGACCCAGATCTGTCAGCATAACAGACACAGCTGCCATCTGAAGAAGAGAGTTGCCTTGCCATACCCGGCTGCAAAGAGGTGCCAAGCAGTGAGCTGACACCGTTCAGAGCTTCCTGTGACAAACTGCAAACTTTGGACAATAGTGAGGTGGCAGGAAGTGTGGTCCTCAGAGTGGCCTGGGTTAGAGCCCATAGGAGGCCCTGGGCTCCCCCGCCATCTGCTGTGTCCTTCCACCCTGAAGGACCGAAATCCTGACCGCTAGGCAACATCCCCAAGAGCGAAGGGCATCATGAGGCATCAGTCTTTGAAAATTTGCAGAGGATGCAGGAGCAGAAAGGGGAGAGAGGAATGAAGATGGCTCTTGGGAAGAGGGAGGGAGCCTTATGGGAATTTCTTGTTTACCGCCATCAACCCAATGATCAGTTCATTGATGCCTAGAATCTTCCCTGACATGTTGTAATTGATTGGATCTAGGTTTTAAAAAAGTTACCACATTTGCAGATGGAGAAATGTCAGCGAGTTGAGTGGAAGGCCATTGCAAGCTCAGGTAATTAGGCAACATGGCTTATGCCCCATCTAACAAGCTCCTTAAACAATAGCTCCCAATTTTCATTTACATTCTTCTGTTTAGTGTTTTTCTCCACAACACTTTCACTAATCATTTTGGTCAGCTTTGGAAAGTTAACCCTTTCAGTGCACCAAATATAAATATTGCTGGTGGGGACTGCCCTCTATTGGTCATAAGAACGGCCATACTGGATCAGACCAATGGTCCAGCCAGCCCAGAATCCTATCCTCCCACAGTGGCTAATGCCAGGTGCCCCCGAGGGAATCGACAGAACAGGGAATCATCAAGCGATCCATCCCGTCGCCCATTCCCAGCTTCCGGCAAACAGAGGCTGGGGACACTTCAAGAGCATGGTTTTGTATCCCTGCCCATCCTGGCTAATAGCCAATGATGGACCCGTCCTCCATCAACTTATCTAGTTCTTTGGTGGACCCTGTTATAGTCTTGGCCCTCACAGCATCCTCTGGCAAAGTTTCCCCAGGTTGACTGTGTGTTGGGTGAAGAAATACTTCCTTTGGTTTGTTTTAAACCTGCTGCCTATTCATTTCATCGGGTGACCCCAGTTCTTGGGTTATGAGGAGTAAATAGCACTTCCCTACAGATCCAGACTAACACGGCTACCCCTCTGATACTTCCTTATTTACTTTCTCCAAACCCGCCATCATTTTATAGACCTCTATCCTAGCCCCCCCTTAGTCATCTCTTTTCCAAGCTGAAAACTCCCCTCAGTCTTACTAATCTCACCTCACATGGAAGCTGTTCCACACCCCAGTCATTTTGGTTGCCCTTTTCTGTATCTTTCCCAATTCCGATATCTTTTTGAGATGGGGGACCAGCTCCAGTATTCAAGATGTGGGCCTACCACAGATTTATAGACAGGCAATATTATATTTCTGTCTCGCTAGCCATCCCTTTCCTAATGACTTCCCAACATTGTGTTGGCTTTTTCGACTGCCAATGCACATTGAGTGGATGTTTTCAGAGAAGTATCCACAGTGACTCCAAGATCTCTTTCTTAAGTTGTAAGAGCTAATTTAGACCCCATCAGTTTAGATGTAGAATTGGGATCATGTTTTCCCATGTGCATTACTTTGCATTGATCCACATTGAATTTCATCTGCCTTTTTGCTGCCCAGTCACTCCGTTTGGTGAGATCCCTTTGTCACACTTGGCACTCTCTTTTGGATGTAACTAACTTGAGTTGGTTTGTATCATCTGCAAATGTTGCCACCTCACTGTTTACCTCTTTTTCTAGATCACTTAGGACTATGTTGAACAGTGCTGGTCCCAGTACAGACCCCAGGGGGACACCACTATTTACCTCTCTCCATTCTGAAAATCAGACCCTTTCGTTCTTGTCTTTGAACCAGTTACCTATCCCAGAGAGGACCTTCCATCTTATCCCATTTTGCTTCAGAGCCTTTGGGGAGAGACCTTCTCAAAGGTTTTCTGAAAATCTAAGTATACTATATCCACGGGATCACCTTTATCCACATGCTTGTTGACTCCCTCGTAGAATTATAGTAGATTCGTGAGGCATGATTTTCCTTTACAAAAACCATGTTCATTTTTCCCCAATGTAAGCGGAGGCAGACTCACCTGGCGGCACCTCCTGCTGGTCGCCTTGGGAATTAGCTCTCCAGCCGTCAGAGCACCCTCTGCAGGCCGGTGATCCACCTTACCGCAGCTGGCCCCCTGTCCCTCCCAGGACCCCGGTGCCCCTTTTATCCTGGCAGTACCCCCTGGCAGTACCCCCACAGTGCTGGGTCTCCCCCTCCCAGAGGAACCCCCACCCACTATCCCCACTTCACCTCAGTCTTGGCTACTGCCCAGTCTCCATCCAGCCCCCGTGCACTGGGGCAGACTGCAGTATGAGCCACTCACCACAGGCAAAGGGGTTTGGACCTGCTGCCTCTGCTTCCCCCTGGGCTGCCCCCTTGCAGCCCTGCACCTATTCAGCCTATAGTCAGGCCTGCAGCCTGGGGCTTTCCAGGCCAGAGCTCCCAGCTCCTCTGGCCCTTCCCCAGCCCTGCTCCCACTCTAGGTGTCTTGCTTGGGTCCCTGCAGCCAGGCCCTTCTCTCACTACCAGCAGAGGGAGACTGACTGGGCTCCTGGCTCACAGCCTCTTATAGGGGCCAGCTGGGCCTGACTGGGGCATGGCCACAGCTGAGCCCGCTTCCCCCAATCAGCCCAGGCTCCTTGCCCCAGCCCCAGCCCTCTCCTGGGCTGCTTCAAGCCCCGCAGGGCAGGAGCAGGTAACCACCCGCTACACCCAGCAAATTCTGTTCACCGATGGGTCTCATTGGGCTCTACAATTCCACCCAATGTGCCTGGTACTGACGTTAGGCTCAGTGGCCTGTAATTACCAGCTGTGTCTCTGGAGCCTTTTTCATACACTGCTCCAGCCAGGGACTAAAGGCCGCCCCAGACTTTCCCTTTCTCCCTTCTGGGAAATCAAGTTCAAGTTCTACAAGCAGCTAAAGAAGCCTCAACCCTGCATCTGAATTAATGTCACATTTCTCACTGCCCGACACAAACAAATGTCATTTCAATCCCAGGTGAGTCCACTTCAGTCATTCCTCAGCCCCATTCCTTCACCCTCCTGCCTTAGCTTAGGGCATTGCACCACCCTGTGGGCATTTCATGTCCCTCCTCAGTTTCACATACAGACACAATTTCTTTTGCTGTTCAATGAACAGCAAAACCTTTCTGTGTCTCTAGTCTGAGCCAGGGCATTCAACTCCATTGAAACCTTCTCTCCTGCAATGGCAACGGCCAGACAGAGGGGACGTGGCCATCTTCAGCCCTGAGAGTGAGATATTCACTCTCCTCTTTCTTCAAGCTGCTGTTGTTAGTCCATAAAACATGTACCATGGAATAAAAAGCTGCATTTACTCCAGGGTGAGGAAAGAAAGGAGCCACCAACTCCCCGAAAAATCTCTGTGCCCCAGAGAGAACCTGCCCCTGCTATTGGAATCACTGATGTGCTTCAGCTACAATGGGGAAAGCATCTGCTCTCATGGGGGTATAGCTCAGTGGTAGAGTGTTTGACTACAGATCAAGTGGTCCTTGCTTCAAATCCAAGTTCTCTCTAATAAGCCTCTTCTTATTCTTTTATTTTTATTTTTGAAAAAAGGGAAAACATTTTGATTTCCATTCTCCATTATAGCAAAGAATCCTGTGGCACCTTATAGACTAACAGACGTTTTGGAGCATGAGCTTTCGTGGGTGAATACCCACTTCGTCAGATGCAAGTAGTGGAAATTTCCAGGATTACTACTTGCATCCGACGAAGTGGGGATTCACCCACGAAAGCTCATGCTCCAAAATGTCTGATAGTCTATAAGGCGCCACAGGATTCTTTGCTGCTTTTACAGATCCAGACTAACACGGCTACCCCTCTGATACTATTCTCCATTATGTTCAGGAGCTCCACTATACGGGGATGCTTGAAATGAATGTAAACACTCAACATTTCACTGTCTAAATGCATAAAAACCTAGCAAAGCTGTCCATCAGCTGAAATCAGTTCCAATCCTCCAAGTGTCTAGTTTATGTTTTCGTCAATTAAACAAAGGGATCATATGAATGTACATTTGCAGATCCCTCCTCTCCAGGGCTGTGCTGTGCAGAAGAACAAGAACCACATCCAGTTGGGGTTCAGGAGTCTGATGAGCAAAGGCCACTTGGTGCGGGCTAAAGTCACCAGCACTTTGGCTCCTTCCCATTCAACCAGCAGCTGGGCCCCCAGGACAAGGCATGAGAAGAAGACAGTGGCTCTGAGCAGGAAAATAGCCACCAAGAAGCTGGCTAAAGCTGTCAAGTTCCTCAGGAAGGTCACCATGCCCATGTCTAGAATGTACTGACTGCAGCGGGGACCAAAAAGGCAGAGAAAAGCCCTCAAAAGTTCTAAGCTGCCAAGCCCCAGGTTGTAGCCTGATTTGTGGTGGGTTAGTAGGGTCGGTGGAATTTATCCATTTAATTTGATAATTATTTTTAAATTAATTAGTAATAATAATAATTAATGGATATTAATAATATGGGTATGGCTTGCCAATGTGTACGATTAGAAGATAAAGTTTGTTCTGAATTAGGCTTTACAGAGTTTATAAAAGGAGCTTTGGGGTATATGACAGGAACTTACACTGAGACAGAAATAGTCATCAAGACCTTTTATTAAAATCAATGAAACAATAAGTAAATGTAAAAATGTTCAAACAGTTTGAGATTACAAAGTTACAAAATATTACAGTTTTTTAAGAGATATATTTATGATAATACACTGTTATAACCTCACTTTGTGCAGTAGCACTTTGGGTGTTGTTCACACTTTTGATAAAGGAAGTTAACTTTAACCCTATATAAACTAGGTGCTTTTTAAAAGGTAAAGCAGAAACTAGATTCCTTTATACTTACAGCTTTGAAAAGAAATAATACCACGGCCTATCAATAGTTAACAGCCTTCGTAGATGGGTAGCATCAATGCGTAGATGGGGTTGAGGCGATGGGTAAACAGGAACAGATAGATGGGTGTATCGCCTGCCTAATGGTAATTTGTTTTACCTTTTATAGAGCATTATTTGGAAATCTTTCCTCCTATGCTCAAATTTTGTTTTCCCCTCACGGAAATGTTAGGGTACACCTGCCTTATAGGCTAACATGTGTGCGTATGAGTGACAGATATGTACGCATTTGTGGTGTACTTGTTAGATTTGTGGGCAAAAATCCCTATTTCCACCCTTTACTGTTATTGGTTCAGTTAAAGGTCTTCAGACGTCTACGTAGGTAATTTGTCTTATTATTACTTTTCTGAGTAAGGGTCTTAAAGGTTGCCTTCAACGTCACAGGATGTCTGACCTGGATGTCTGGAGGTATCTTGCATTTCAGCTATTGCAAATCTATAAATCTATAAGCCTATTACATACTTAAATTTATCAAAAAGACATTTTATACAGACCAACAAATTAATCCTCAAGGCTACAAGGTGATCAAAATCCTACCTAAAATCAAGACAGGAGTAAGGCTAATGTCATCTCCAAAGCCAGGGCTAAGAAGGTAACACTGAGAAAGAAGTGGAGAGATTTCCATTGGGATGACTCCTGCTCCCCTAATGGCTCTTTTATGAATCACCATGGACCACCCGGAGAGATCAAAGTCCTGCAGGACAAACAGCCCCATGGACAGTATAATGAAGTGGTGGCAGTGGGGGAAGTGTTTCTCTTCCAGAGGGGAAGTGCTGTGTTTTGTGTAACACCTGCCAGGTGAGTGATGCACTGACAGGGCAGCTGCCCATGAGCTCATTCTCTTTGATCTGCTTCTGCTGTTACTTCAGAGCCAGCACTACTGGGAATGTGTCCCTGTCACTTCACCAGCTGTAGAACAGGCTCTGTCTGCATCCCAGCTCTGATTAATCCCACTTTTTAATGTATTCCTACTGCGATACTTTCCCAGTTCTCTGCCTCATTCAAACATTCCGTTCAGAGACTGACTATGGGGAGGGATGGACTAATTGTGTGACATTCGGTAAGTTGCCATCGTATGTGATTGAAACCTCTGCTGGAGGTGGGCAGGAGCCTGTTACACACATAAAATAGTTAAGTTTTACTAAACTACTGCTACACATTCAAACCTTTCTGTACACACACAACAGAAATTGGTGCTCTGAGAAATGGCAACTTTCCTTTAACACAGACCATTGTTTTCTGTACTTTCAGAGGCATTGAAATAGAAGCACATTGCCTTTAAACAGCTGTGTAGTGAGGCAGTGTGGCTCCCCTCCACCCCAGAGGAAGAGCCCAGCCGGAGGCCAGAGTGGGCGGAGCTAGGGAGCTCTGAACCCACCCACAAAGCATCAGGCGGCGACCTGGAACTATAAAGGCTGGCCCTCAGAGCTCAGTCAGGCCCCAGCGGCCGGAGAGAGCAGACGTCCCCAGGGGAGCTCGAGACTGGGAGGCTCCAGCTGCCCCAGGCAGCCACCCAGACTGGCCAGAGCTCCCCCGCGCCCGCTACCCGGAGGAGTTGCCGGACCTGCCACCCAGCCCCGGCCGCAACGAGCCCATGCTCCTGGGCCCTGCAGAGGCCAATGTCTGGATCCAGGTAGCTCCCGAGGGGGCGTACGGAAGTAGCCCGGGGGCAGCCGACCCCAGTCTGGCTGCAGCAATACCGGCGCCTATGTCGGTGTGTTGCGGCCAGGATCCCCACTGACTAAGCAGCGGATCGTCAGCCGCTGCTAGGGCCCCGGGCTGGGACGCAGTGGAGTGGGAGGGCCTGCGTCCCCCCCGCCACCCCATTCCTGGGGGGCAGACTCCCCCTCTCCCTGGCCTGAGGAGGCCGAAGCCTGTGACTGTTGCTCAGCCCTGCTGCAGGGCCTGAGCCTCCTGACTCACTGTTTGCTGCCCCGCCCTGACCTAGGGCCAGGCCTTAACTGTTGTTACGGCTCAGCCCTGCCGAAGGGCCTGAGCCTCTTGCCCCACAGGGCAGCTGACTGCCACAAGGGCTGCCAAGGGAGACCCCGGCTGGACTATTTCCCTGGACCCATCAGTGTGCAGTGACCTGGTGTGGCTCCCCTCCACCCCAGAGAGAGGGTTGAGCCCCCGTGAACTTGTGTACAAGCTGCTATTTCATGATCAGCAGCACAGCCTCTGGAAATTTGCCACCCGTAGAGCTGATTGTTTCTAACTGCAAGGTTAACCAGACCATTCAGTAACATTATCGCTCTGTCTACAAAGCCTTTGGTTAGTGATGAATCATGAGACGTATCCCTTCCTGCTGTAATTCCACTGACTCCAGTGTTCTCTTTCCCCAGTTCTGGCTCCAAGAAAATAAACAAATTAAAACAACCTTCAGAACTAACATGCTGTGGGAAAGTGGAAATGTTG
Organism: Mauremys mutica; assembly: GCF_020497125.1. Classification (NCBI taxonomy): domain Eukaryota; kingdom Metazoa; phylum Chordata; order Testudines; family Geoemydidae; genus Mauremys; species Mauremys mutica. The sequence goes on from NW_025423256.1 coordinate 5,378,592, forward strand.
ATAGACACACACAAGACACAGAAGAAACTGAATTATTTGAGCTATCTGCTTTGTGTGTGTGTGAGCGGTGGGGTTTTTTGTTTGCTCCTGGCAGGTGCAACCCTGTCAGATTTGTCTGTGGGGAAGGGCCAGAGAAAACAGACACCCTGGCCTTCTAGGTTGGGGTTAGGAAAAGGAATAACAACCCTGTCCCATAACAAACAAAATATGTTACAGAAACAGTGGTAGGAACAGTGCTAGAGAAACTGGTAATCACAGTGCCCAGGCTTGAAGTAATCGGAAACACAGAACTAAAAAGCAAAGCTCAGGGGATATTTGGGGTTTATTCTCTGAGTTTAGCCATGTGCTATAGCACAGGGAGTACTTTGGGAAGTCTCCCATCCCACAACGGGGGAAAGGAAAAGGATTCTTAAGTTCTAGCATGGATTGAAGGAGGATGGCGATGGGGAATAAGGGAATCCCTCTGACTTACCCTAACTATGTCTGTAGTTACAGCGGGTGAAATGACGTTTTTCCCTATCCCTGCCGTGTTCCTGCTCTTTGTTATAGTTCAATATATTTTAAGTGCGGAATGTTGTACTCAAAGTACTATACAGGATCTTTTCAGGGGGATTAAGGCAAAACGCCACATTTATTAGTAATACAGGTATCAATTAATACTCTGATATGCATATGAGATATATATCACAGTCATGCATTCACAAACACACGCCGTCTTGCTGTTGTTACCAACTAGTTGCTCCCCTTAACTGCACTGGCCAGGTGAGTTAGATGGGGGAGGGATGGAGCTGGGCTTCTGCCGATCCGGATCGATGCTCCGATGGTGACAAGACGAGACCCGGGGTCCTTCTGCAAGACACCTCACATTTATAGCAGCTTCCCCCTTATGCAAATCTAGACCAGATTCAAAATCTGGGTCTGTGTCCATTGGTCTGTGTCCGTTGGTCTTTGTGCTGCTTTTCTCTGGGTGTTGTCCCAATGCTGCTCAAAGAGGGTGTTTTCTAAAGAAGGTGCTGGCTTCTAATCCCTGAGGCCGTCAATATGTCTGCTCTTCTTTGTGGGGCCCACTTGACAAGTTGTATTGTCCTTTGCTCTGGCTCCCATTCCCTCTGCAACTGTTGTCGCTGTCTGGAGGTGGGTGTCTTCCAAGCCTCACTCATTCACACCTCATTCAGTCAATAGGGCAATTGATTACAGAGTGGGGGGAAGATCTTATTCTACTTTTAGCAAAAAGGCACATGTTTCTTTTACTGTAACTATACTATCCTTAGGGGCTATAATATTTGATACAAAGTTTTCTACCAATTTTCTATATAGGGATCTAATACAAAGTTGTACGAAAATAGAGAGGCACAATGCCAAGTCATATGAAATACAAAATAACATCATGCAAGATGCAATGTCATAAAGATACTTAATATAGAAAGACACTTAATACAAAATAACACAATGCAAGGTCATAAAGATTTATAGAGATAGTTAATACAGAGATTTCTCTACATGAACAATTAGGATTACTAATAGAATAATGATGGGATGGAAAATTATATTTAGGACTGCTGACCAGGTGGGTGACCAACCTTTAAACGCATCGTACCAGTGGTGGATACTGAATTGTTTTGCCTTTTTAGCCACCCTGAGTATTTCTCCTCCCTCATGGAGGATAGCCAAACTTCTGGTTTGGATTTTTTTCTCAAGTGGATTTTGTTAGTTCACTAATTTGTTTGTTATGCTAGGGCACAGGTGATCTGTTGTAAACAAACCAAACAATGATAACTAGGTGACTATAACTAAAACCATTACAATTGACTAAACACCAGATATAACCTAAACACAAATCCAAACAATTATAGTTATAATAATTGGGAATACAATAAAACTATAACCATTACAATAATTGGGTACATTGACACATAAGATGAGGCCCAAGTTTGATGCTGCAATAGCCATCAAACAATAAAAGTTACTGAGGTCAGGACCTTCTTAAGACTTAAGAGGTTTTTGGGGACCTGAAAGATGGGGCCCTACAATTATGGGCCAAGGCTTTACAGGTTATGGGGGCCCAAGAACTTCCCTTTAGGACTTGGGGAAGTAGAACCAGAGTGCATAGAGGAAAGTGTGGAATTAACAATACAAATGTATTAATAACAAAAATTAACAACAAAATGACTACTAGAGAACCTAACAAAAAATAAACCTGGTGCACTGGGGACCAAAGTCTTTTGGACACAACTGGTGATTGATAAGTTGGATGGACATGGGGGAAGTAGAGAGAGGAAAAGACATTTGCTCTGTCTAGTATAGTATAGTATAGTGTGTATATATATATATAATATATATATATATATTATATATATATATATTTTTTTTTCTGGACCCAATGCTAGTACAAGACAGACACAGAACACTAGAGACACTAGAGACAGACACAGAACATGCAACAGAGAACATGCAACACAGAAAACTGAACACAGACTTTGTCGCGACACTATAACCATGGTATTTTATAACTTTTCAGCTGGTACCAGCTCTTCTGATGTTCTGGTTTTAGAGCCTGAAAGATAGAAGCTTAGAAATAAATTAGTACAGTGCTTCCACATGGTAGACCCTACTTAGTCTCTGCCACTGTGTGTATGGTACTTGGGGCTGCACAAATGCTAATTAAGTGGTGCAAAAAAAAATCATTTTAAAATTCCCAGCCACTTTGCCATGGCATTCTGGCCCTGGGAGGAGGAATCTACCCAAATATTCCCCTTCCCACTTTCCAGAGGGGTCCCAAAAATCTGCCCCTTCTGGGGTCTTAAATATTTTGGGTTTTCTGATGTTACTGCTGCTGTAAGATATGAGAGTGCTGTTTTAACTCTCTGTACCCAACCTTAAGGGCACTTAACTGGGTTTGGGTACTACATACATTTTTATTTCTCTGCTTTTGCAGCAGAGGCTTGTAAATCTTGATGCAGTTTTTTGTTTTTACATTTTCCCAACAGTTGTGAACAACCAACCACAACAACAAAAAAACCTGATAAATATTAAGCACTATAACCCCTAATTCCTGAAAGAGCAGCTTACAATGGTTGTTTCACATATTTTCTTCCCATGTTTCCCGGGGGTCCCAAGCCTCTTTTTCCCAATGTGCCATTACTTTCCAATTTTCTACCCCTTTTTCCAGTTGGGATAGTTTTTCTTTTAGAGATATTTTCTCCTCTTTACAGGCTGCTAGGTGGAGGTAGCTGTCATTACAAGCCTCCCACAGCAGCCAGATCCCTGCAGCATCTCTGTCTGCTGCATTTGGGGGTTTACATATGAGGATATATTGGGCCAATCTATCCTCTAGGTCTGAAATTGTATGGACATCAGCTAACACTTGATCAGACCAAGGGCTGTGTCCAAATTTTTGCAAAATTTGTTCAAAGGAGGTAACATCTTTTACAAACGCCAATTTTTCAGTCCCCTCTCTGGGAGTCTTCTTAAAAGACTGCTTACCTTTAAACATTTTCTAGTATGCCCAACCTCCTATTGGGATTACAACAGTGATGCTTATCCTCTTCGCCTGGAGCAAGAAATTTAATTCTTCTCCCTTCTTTTCTACTGCCGGCACTCTACGACCGGGGGAGCGAGAAAGCTACTTCTCCTCCTCTCTATACCCTGCCTCCTACCACCGGGGGTGTGCACACCTTAATGATCAATCCAGGGCCGCCCAGAGGATTCCGGGGGCCCGGGGTCTTCGGCGGCGGGGGGCCCTTCCGTTCCGGGACCCGCCGCCAAAGTGCCCCGAAGACCTGCGGCGGGAGCCCCCCGCCGCCGAATTACCACCGAAGCGGGACCCGCCGCCGAAGCGCAGCCCAGTCTTCGGCAGTAATTCGGTGGCGGGGGGGTCCCCCTGCCACGGGACTTCGGGGCACTTCGGCGGCAGGTCCCGGAACAGAAGGGGCCTCCCACCGCCGAAGACCGGGCTGCGCTTCGGCGGCGGCAGGTCCCGCTTCCCCCCCCTGCCCCGGCCTCAGCCTCTTACCCCCCCCCGCCCCTTACCCGAGCGCGTCTCCGGCGGGGCCTGAGCTCCGTCCCGCTCAGAGCCGCGTGGTGAGGGGGCGGGGCTGGGAGCTCCACGCCCAGCGGAGGCAGCTGCCCCGCCCCCTTCCCACACCGCTCTGAGCGGGGCGGGGCTCAGGCCCCGTTGGAGCTCCCAGCCCCGCCCCCTCACCACGCGGCTCGGCTCGGGGCGGGGCTCAGGGGCTCGGCCGGAGACTCGGCGCTTGATGCGCCGAGGCTCCAAGAGAGGGGCGGAGGCGGGAGCCTCCGCTCTTCTCTTGGGGGCCCCTGCAGAGCCCGGGGCAAATTGCCCCCTTTGCCCCCCCCCCGGGCGGCCCTGGATCAATCACTTTTCAATACTTTTAATACTCAATATCAAAGTTTTTCTTTACTCAATAAATGCTCGTGGAACCTTTCCCCCTTTCGCAATTCTCCACCAAAATGTTGTACTCAAAGTACTATACAGGATCTTTTCAGGGAGATTAAGGCAAAACGCCACATTTATTAGTAATACAGGTATCAATTAATACTCTATGATATGCATATGAGATATATATCACAGTCATGCATTCACACACACACACACACTCTGTCTTGCTGTTGTTACCAACTAGTTGCTCCCCTTAACTGCACTGGCCAGGTGAGTTAGATGGGGGAGGGATGGAGCCGGGCTTCTGCCGATCCAGAGCAATGCTCCGATGGTGACAAGACGAGACCCGGGGTCCTTCTGCAAGACACCTCACATTTATAGCAGCTTCCCTCTTATGCAAATCTAGACCAGATTCAAAATCTGGGTCTGTGTCCGTTGGTCTTTGTGCTGCTTTTCTCTGGGTGTTGTCCCAATGCTGCTCAAAGAGGGTGTTTTCTAAAGAAGGTGCTTGCTTCTAATCCCTGAGGCCGTCAATATGTCTGCCCTTCTTTGTTGGGCCCACTTGACAAGTTGTATTGTCCTTTGCTCTGGCTCCCATTTCCTCTGCAACTGTTGTAGCTGTCTGGAGGTGGGTGTCTTCCAAGCCTCACTCATTCACACCTCATTCAGTCAATAGGGCAATTGATTACAGAGTGGGGGGAAGATCTTATTCTACTTCTAGCAAACAGGCACATGTTTCTTTTACTTTAACTATACTATCCTTAGGGGCTATAACATTTGATAAAGTTTTCTACCAATTTTCTATATAGGGATCTAATACAAAGTTGTATGAAAATAAGAGAGGCACAATGCCAAGTCATATGAAATACAAAATAACATCATGCAAGATGCAATGTCATAAAGATACTTAATACAAAATAACACAATGCAACATCATAAAGATTTATAGAGATAGTTAATACAGAGATTTCTCTATACACACACACACACACACACACAAACCTACCTCTCCTAATGTTGGGAGGGGCACAGGAGAAAGGACAAAAGAAGCAAGAGACGAAGAGAAAGGAGGGAGGGAGAGATGGAGGAAAAGGTGAAACAAAAACAACAAACCCTAATGTCCCCAGTGATTCTAAGGGACAAAATCCCAGATGCGCAATAAACTTCTGCCTCCTTAAGCTCGTGTTTTCCATGCCTAGAATTCGACTGTCAGCAGATGGATCAGACTGAACAGGTTTCAAACCTCGAGGAGGCTCTTACCTTCTAAACAGGGATGGCTGTTTTCTAGTAAAATCACCGAAAGGGAAGGAGAAAACTCGAAAGAGGTTCCTGCTGGCACTCACGTCCGTGAACCCGAATACTCTCTCAGTCCTCAGAGAGAGACCTGGAGAAGGAGACTTGCTGAAGCAAAGTCACAGGGGTCTCTGAGGTTTCCCTGGCCCCTCACCCCTGACCTGCCTGGCTGATGTCAGCATCTCTCTGTGAGGTCACCACCTCCCCACCACCTTGGACCAATAGGCTGAGGTCCTGCAAAAGGCCTTTGTGATGTCACTGCCACATCCCTCCCTTGCTGGGCTAATGTCCTGCCCCTGGCCAGGCCCTTTGGAGGTTTGAGCTACTCCCTGTGGTCACCCCACTCAAGGAGCGTTCTTTCTACGCAGCAAGCCGGCTAGACAGGGAAACATCAGATGCTGCTCCCAATGCTACACTCAGTTTTTCAGAAATTAGTCGACTTTACGGCCAGAAGAGACCATTAGAGCATCTAATCTAACCTCTGCATATCACAGGCCTCCTGTATGACACAATAGCAGGTGAGGGAGGGGGTCTGAGGAGGCGAGTGGTGGGCAGTGGCGAAGGGGCGGGTGAGCCGGCGGCATGGAAGGGGGGGGGCTGAGGAGGCGAGTGGGAGGGGCTGGTGAGCCGGCAGCAGGGGACTGAGGAGACGAGCTATGAGTCAGTGGCTGACCTGGTCTGCTGATCTGGTCTGGCTCCCAGCCCCTCTCCAAGGGTTGCAGCTGTCTGGGGGTCCTGCCTTCCTCAGTCCCACCTCATTCACTCCACAGGGCAACTGATTACAAAGTGGGGGGAAGATCTTATTCTACTTCTAGCAAAAAGACATTTTCCTTTTACCTTAATTATACTACCTTAGAGGCCCGCTATAACATATTACCAAGGTTCAATGCCACCGTTTTGGCAGGACGGTGCTAGGGAAGGAGGGTTTGTTTCCACGGGGCGGGCGGAACTTGGCGGGGGATTGTTTTGGGGAGGGGCTCAGCGGTGCTGGGGGGTGGTGTTCGGTGAGGCCGGGGGGGGCTTCATCCCTCAGGTGTTTTCTTTGGAGTAATTTTGCCCTCGCCGCTTTACGAGTTGTGCAGGTCTGGACTAAACCACAGCCTCGGGACTCAGCATTCAAGTATCCTGCAGTCTGAACTTCACATCTGATACATTCCCTCATTGGCTGCCATTGTTTGGCCAGCAGGGAAGTGCTTCTTGTCCAACAAGGCAGCCAGATTGGGACCCGTAGGCACGGAATGACTCTGAAGGAATCAGCTGTTTCTTTCTGTGCTTTGGATCCAAATGGTAAAAGACAGTTGTGCCCAATTTAATTATGGTGTCCTTTAGGAGTGTGATCAATGCCACTTAACTAGGGAGCAAGTTCTAAAAATAGTTTACCTGGGCCACAGGTCACCATAGCTTCCATCTCTGGGGTGAAAATCAACCACTAGTAGCTGCAATTTCTACCTGAGCTCTTGTCAAATCTTTGACTTTCCTTGGATTAATTTGACACTTCTCTGGCGTAGAATTCTTCACCAACCGCACAACAGATCAGTAGCGACAGTGAGGTACAACTCCCCCAAATATGCCCCTTTATTTATTTAATCTGGTGGCACAGATTAAAATTAGGGACTAAATTCAGGTGCGATTTAGAATCCCTGTAAGACACCAAATGTCAGGTCTCTATTAAAAATAGGTATCTTTCTGCAGCTATAGCACATTCAACACGGATTTCATTTTCTACACAGTTGCAGCATCTCCCAGGGGTGAGCTGAAGAGAAAAGTCACTTCCATGTTTCCCATCTCTACCTAGCTAGGGATTGTATTTCCCAAATAATAGGCAACATGCAGCTAATGAGGAAGGAGATCTCTTCAGGAGCCACTTCCTGCAGGGCCTGGGCCACAACGGCTTTGGGAGCCCAATGCATGGGCACTTTGTTTAGTTATAAGTTATTTACGAGGGAATCCTCTTCCCAGCCCTTCAGAAAAAATACTGACCTAACCAACTGCACAACAGGGGGGGATTGGGATGGTGATGGGGAATAAGGGAATCCCTCTGATTTACCCCATCTTCTTCTGTTGTTCCAGAGGGTGAAATGACATTTTCCCCTATCCCTGCCCTGTTCCTGCTCTTTGTTATAGTTCAATATATTTTAAGTGAGAAAAATGGTAGTAAAAATATCTGCTCTGCAGCACAACCTGAACCAACATCAGAGCAACTGGGAGTGAAACAACTTCTTCCCCAAGAGTGAACTCGATGACTAACAATGGCTTTGAAATGGGGGAACAGTATAACCATGCTGCTCAGGGTTTGTTTAGACTAGGAAAAGTGATGGAGTTTAGGTCAGGTCAAGGGGGAAGCTAATGCCAACCCCTGCACCTGGGCTGCATCTGTACTACAACTGTAATTGTCTTGTTACACCAAGATCATTAACTTGAGCAGCCAATGTCATGTACAGCCCTAGTGGATGTCAGGCACAGGTAGTTTTAGCCTCAGTGTAGCTTGTTGGGATCAAACCTCTCTCCCACCTGGAGCTGACGAACATTCCTGGCTGGAGGGACACACACTCCTTCGACTCAAAGGAAAGGAGTTGATAGAAAAGATCACAGGACTGAGCCCAAAGAAGGCTGAGCTGCAAAAGGCAGAAGCAGGCAACTCATTTGGTGGAGCTGAGACACCACGGTGAAGATGGTGAAAAATTACTATGTGGAAATTAGCAAATGTGATTAAAAAAAAAAATCTGTCTCCAGCCCTAGTCAAGGCATTTGCTACAGTTCTCTCTCATGTGGATTTTCTGATGTGTAATAAGGTTTGAGCTCTGATTGAAGCTTTTCCCACACTCAGAGCATGTGTAGGGCTTCTCCCCTGTGTGGATTCTCCTGTGTGTGCTCAGGACTGAGCTGTAACTGAAGCTTTTCCCGCACTCAGCGCACGTGTAGGGCGTCTCCCCTGTGTGGATTCTCCGATGTGCGATAAGGTGAGAGCTCGAAATGAAGCTTTTCCCGCACTCAGAGCACGTGTAGGGCGTCTCCCCTGTGTGGATTCTCTGATGTTTGATAAGGTGAGAGCGCCGATTGAAGCTTTTCCCGCACTCATGGCACATGTAGCGTCTCTCTTCCAAGTTGACTCTGTTGCGGGTTATAAGGTCTGAGTGGCTACTGTAGTTTCCCTCTGGCCTCTGCTGAGTCTCACAGGCTTTTGTGTTTTCTGGGAGTGCACAACTCCTGGAAACATTCCCTTTGGATCTTCCTGATAACAGCCAATGTGGATCTACTTGCACAGTGTCTTCCTGCTGGGGTTTCTCCTCCTCGTTCTCACTCACCATCCCATCGCCGGATGGGAGACAGAGAGAATCCAGACATAGGTCACTCCCTGTGCCTGAGAAAAAGGAAATGTCAGAGAGAGGAATGGAAAAAGGGATGAACAAACCAAAAGATATGTGGGAGAGATCAAACCTCTCAGGAGCTGATTTTCCCCAAACTCTTCCACAGAGAACAGAGGAAGGGATCAGTTCTGGGTCCTCATTGCACCATAACTCTCAGGGGAAAGTGAGATCAGGGAGTGACCTGCTGCCAGTTGTCAATCAGAATAGGAGGGAAGCCATGTGGAATCATTATGGCAGATGTCACTCATCTGCAGGGAACAATCCTGAATTTGAAGAGCTCACAGGGTCTTTGTAGGGCATCCCAAATGTTTCCTGCATTCCTAAGGAGTTGTTGAGTTGTTTAACCAATTCCTCACCTGTGCGGGCAGCTCTCGGGAGCACTTCTTTCTCAGAGCCCTGGAGGTCCGGGACCCACGGCTCTTCCCCTCGTTCCAGCTGGGAGATCACATCAGGTTTGGAAATTGGAAACCCTACTGCAGGCAAAGAAAACAAGGGAGGTCAGTGGAATTTGTGGGATACTTGTCACAAAGAATATTCCATAGTTTTAACCCCATCTCATTTTTAGGCAGTAACATCTGTAGCCCTCAGGATTCATCTGCTTGCCTGCATCAATATCTCTTTTCTTATAAGTACAGTATTGTGATAAGTTTATTAATTCATATTAAAAATACGTTTGGCTGTAATGCAAGAAACCTACAGGTCAAAAACCTGCATTTTAAGCTAAAGCAAAGTTAGCGTAGCTACATCCTGTGCCCTTTCACCCAGAAAAGGAACTGTTTTTCCTATACCCAAATAAAGTGCCTACGCTTAGGTCTAAGACCCTTTACCTAGACCAACAGACAATGAAGAATGGCAAAGGGGATTTTTCAAAGTTGCACTCACAGACTTAACAAGTACCCCACAAGTGCGCAGATACCTGCCATCCATATGCACACACATACTAGCCTAAGGAGTAAGCGTACCCTAACATTTCTATGGGGGAAGAGTGAAATTTGGGCATAAGAGGAAAGATCTCCGGCATTTATTTCTATAAAAAGAGGTAACCTACCTCACTATGGTATCCCCACCTCGACCTCCTCCTTCTTCTCTACACTTCACCATCTTCAACTACGTATTCATGCTATCCATCTATGACAGCTATTAATCAGTAATAGGCCGCACTTATTTTCTTTTCAAACCTTAAGTTCAAAAGGGACTCGGCTAAGCTTGGTCTCTCTAAACTTTATTTTAATTTGTGTGTAGTAAGTGCAGGCCCTGATAAAGGCCCAGTATGAGGCCTGAGGCCTGAACTAAAGTAATGGACAAGACTTTGCTAACATAAAGCAAAGTTAAGAGGTAGGCCCTGCTCACAGAAGCTGGCACGAAAAGGGCTGATGCTGCATAAACATATATTCACCTAGCATAAACATAGCACTAGAACACACTATACTGAAACATTCCATAGATAACAGAAGGACAGGCCGACCCATCCCAATGACAGGGGCAAAAGGGTAATATGATGGATAGAGTTGTTTTGATCGAACCAACATGTACAAGGTAGAAGGCGGCACCTTAATACGTAGAAAGGTTGTACCTTGCTACGTGGAAGCATACGTAAGATGTGATGTGTAACTTGTTTGTATCTGTGTATAAGAATGCATTCCTGGGGAGGTGCCTTTGTCCGGCCGTAGGGGGAGTGGAAAGTCCCGCCACTAAGCCGGGTCCTTGCCAAGAGGCACTCTCTCGCAGTACGCCCGGTAGACTAAGTAATCTACGGGGACCCTGCACGGGTGTCCGAGGTCGCAATAAACCTAGCCGACGTGGCTTTGCATCTTACTGGACTCTGTGATTATTGGGGATTCACGTCGGGGTCACCAGTGTTGTCAGAGCGGTACCGGTGTGGTGCTCTGCTTTCTCCTTGTTGATATCACTCAGCTGCGTGCGTGAGTTCCCTCTGTGTGCTGCCCCAGCTCTGCAGGTAGCTGACACTACCAAAGTAGAGTTGACAGCTCTTTGCATTAGTTTCCCTTGCAAGAGCTGTGAAACCAGAACCGCCAGAGGCGAGGCCAACACCAGTTTATCAAAACAGGGTGTGAATATTAACCAAATTTGCAGCACATAATATTGTATCATCATATGTATCTCTTGAATAACAGTAATACAACTGTAACTCTGTAATTCTACCTGTTTTACAATTTACTTACTATTTCATTGAGTTTAATAAAAAGTCGTTATGACTATATCTGTCTCACTGTGAGCTTCCTGTCATACCCCCGAAGGTCCCTTTATCAATTCTGTGGAACCTGATTCGAAACACGAACTTTTATCTTCTGATCAAACAAATTGGCGAGCCTAAACCCATATTAATTAATATAACATGATTAAGTATTAGTATTAATAAAATAAAATAATTACAATATAAATTAAATTAAGTTGATAAATCAAATCAACATTACTCACACACCCCAAATAAGGCTACGCATCCCAAGGCCATCTTCCTTGGCTCAAAGTGGCAGGAGAGTTACTATTATAACAAACCATATTCACTACCTTAGTGCCTAAGGACCAACTAACAGTGGGTCCCCATTGTGCTAGGCAAAGTGCAAACAGAGAATAGTAGATGGCCTATGCCCTGAAGAATTTACAATCTAAATCAGGGGTAGGCAACCTGCGGCAGCGAGCTGATTTTCAGTGGCACTCACACTGCCTGGGTCCTGGCCCCTGGTCCGAGGGGGGGCTCTGCATTTTAATTTAATTTTAAATGACGCTTCTTAGACATTTTAAAAACCTTATTTACTTTACATACAACAATAGTTTAGTTCTATATTATAGACTTATAGAAAGAGACCTTCTAAAAACGTTAATATGTGTTACTGGCACACGGAACCTTAAATTAGAGTGAATAAATGAAGACTCGGCACAGCACTGCTGAAAGGTTGCCGACCCCGATCTAAATAGACAGGACAGACACAGAACGGGGGAAGGGGTAGAACTCACTGTTAGAATAGACATATTCAGGCCTGCCTGTAAAGCCTAGACTTTAAGAACCTAGGGGTATTTTTATCACTTTGTCTTTATACCCCGGTAACTAGCTAAGAATCAAAATCACAGTCTGCCTGTGTCTGGGCCTTCTCTCACTAAGCTAGGCTGAGGCCTTGTTCTTAGACTAAGGCCTTTGGCTAAGCAGCAGGGGCAGCCATACGCTGGGAAGCGAAGGTCACATCCTCACATCCCAAACCAGTCACACTGAACTAAGGTGCTACTGGGCTGTTAGGAAGATGATCCTGTCCTGATAGCGCCCATCACCACCAGATAAAGAAACAGATCTTAAGATGGTTAAAGAAAACTTAGTTTGACAGCAGCTGGTCTGGCAAGAAATCACTTCTCAATGGTTGTGGTTGTGAAACCCTAATTTCTGTACCGTTTTATCTTTAACAAGGTAAAAGTGGTGGCCACAATCAGTCTGGTTCTCTAATTGTTTCTGTCTGCTGCATAATTAATTTTTCTAGGTGTAAGTTCATTAGGGTAGTGGAATATGCTTACTTGGAAATAACCTCAATAAACATCACATTATCTGTGCTTCAGACTTCTGTTCTTTCGCTGCTTGCTGTCTGCGTGACAAGAACCAGGGAAGTGGGAGGGTGAAGGGAAAACCCACTAACAAATGGACATGACCTGATAACCAAGAGATAAGCCTTTAAGGAAGGTTTTAATACACTTTGGAACGGATCAGGGATTCCCATGAGGACTGAGAGGGAGCGATGGTAAACACGCATTTAGATCCTTTTCTTGTTTTATATCTTTTCCCCATAAGGCTGAACCTCTGGCACTGTCAAGGATCCATAGGATCTCTGCAATGCCCTGGCTTTTAAACAGTCCTTGGGAGGTGCCCCTTGAATGCACTAGACCCCCAAGGGGTCCCACTATTCCACAAGGACAGGCCACTTAGCTTCAACACCTGAAACTGAGCCACTTCCTCGGTGCCCTTCCTCCACACTCCTCTCCACTTCTTCCCATTACTCTCAGCCAGCACCACCTCCCAGCACCTTGGGAGATTCTTGTGTTCCCTCCTCATCTCTCACAACCTCGTCCCTCCCTGCTGCTTCTTAGCTCTAACCCTGCACACACCCTCCCCATGTCCTGACACCCCAGAATTATCTACTCCCCCCTTCTCCTCCCCTCCCACAGCTCTGTTCTCCCTTCACCCGTGGGGTCCTGAATGGCAACATTATACGCTCTCCTATTAAAAGAGGAGCTCATCTGACTGTCACACAAGCCAGGCATGAGTCACACACCTATTTACTCAATTTAGAATTCTACAGGCAGCATAGTTTCCTCTTAAAATGAGAAAAAGGCATGAAAGTTACAGTTATTAATGTAGTTATGAATGTAGCCAATAAGGATACATTCAATGCAATTTTAAAATGACTGATGGCACCAAAAAGGCACATGACAAAAATGATACTAGTGGGTGGGAGATAAGGCAAAAAATGGGGGGCAAGGAAGCTTGTCAAAACTTGTATGACAAATAAAGGTATAAAGTTATTACTGCTCAGGTTCTTTAGAGACCCCACAGCTTCTAATAACCCAGGGGACAGGACTCCTTACCCAGCGAGGTCACCGTCTGATAGTTCTCCTGCATGACGTCCCTGTAGAGGGCTCTCTGAGTGGGGTCCAGCAGAGCCCCCTCTTCTCTGGTGAAATACACAGCCACCTCCTCGAAGGTCACCGGCCCCTGAAAGAGCAAGAGTCCAACACTCAGTACCTGCTGCCCCACTCACAACCCCACTGTTCACAGAACAGCAGCACCAGGTAAATGGAAGCTCCGGGAGGCACATGTTAACAGAGTCCCACCCCACCTTGCCTAGAGCAGCCAGGCGGCATCAGAGGGTAGAAAGAGAGAACCTTTGTGTCTCCCAGCTGACAGATGGAGGCAGAGTCATCACATATATCACATACCCACTAGCCAGGGCTTGATATAGGAGATGGGGCTGTCTCTGGACCATGCTGGTGGTTCCCTGGTAGGAATCCCAACACTCTCCAAATAAAATATATGGAAGAAAGGGGAAGTCAATAGTAAAGAATAGAAGTTAGAAAGTCAGAATTGTAGAAAATTGGTAAGGGAAGCTATCAGAAATCAATGACCAATTTATGAAAATAAGAAGGAAGTTTTTAAAAAGTATATTAAGTACAAAATTAATCCCTAACAATGGTACGGATGTTAAACAGCAGCTATTACAGTCAGACATGTTTAAATAAGCAGGTCCAGATAACTTGTATCCAAGAGTTCTGAAAAACCTGCTGGAGGAGTGTGGTGGACTGTTAATGTTGATTTTAATAAGGACTTGGAACACTTGGGAAATTCCAGAAGACTGGACTAAAGCTAATGCCGTGCCAGTATTTTAAAAGGGTAAAAGAGATGACCCAGCTAATTACAAGAGTGTCAGTCTGATACTGGGCATGATAATGGAGCAGCAAATATGGATTTAATTAATAAAGAATTAAAGGAGGGTAATATAATTAGTACCAATTAACAAAGGTTCAGAGACAACAGATCCAATCAAACTAACTGGATATCCTTATTGCATGAGATCAAAAGTTTGGTTGCAACTAATAGTATTGATGTAATATACCTAGACTTCTGTAAGGCATATGACTTGGTTCAGCACAACATTTTGACTAGAAAACTAGAAAGATACAAAATAAACACAACATACATTAAATAGATTAAAAACTGGGATTGTAAATGGGGAACCATGGTCGAGTAGATTTCTTTCTAGCGGGTTCCCACAAGGATTGGTTCTTGGCCCTGTGCTATTTAACATTTTTATCAATGACCTGGAAGAGAATATAAAATCATCACCGATAACGTTTGCAGTTGCCACAAAGATCGGGGTTGATGGTAACTAATGAAGTATCAGTAGGTTCAGGTTCCAGCACTGGGAGTCTGGGAAGTTGTCCCAGCCCTGGCTGGGGGGTTATTTCCTGTTCCACAAAGACGAGAAGTTCCATTCCCAACTTCTGTGCCTTGAAATTAGGCCCTGACACTACACCCCACATTCAGCATAGTGGTATGATTATCAAATGATTAGGACATAATTATGATGCATTTTGTGCAAGACGTATCATATGTTCAGTATCTTTGGAAAAGTTAGGATTTTCTGAATATGATTATCCTATTTGTGTGCATGTATCATATTCGTATCTGAAGTTATGGATATTGACTCTGTATCTGTATTTCAAATGTGCTTACTCTGGGTAACACTCACAACGAGCCTTTCAGGTACAACAAAGAAGCCAGACAGTGTTCATGGCTCATCAACAAAGACAATGGACCGTGGAAGAGCTTAGCCTCCTTGTGAATGTTTCAGCCAGCCTATGAGTCATGGCTACTATGACTCAGCAGGCCATGGTAGGGTCTGTGACCAGACCACATGCCACTAAACTCCATTTTGGTACCTGTATTTTTCCACAAACTGGACTGGGAACTGAGTTTAGAACAAAGGGTTTCTGCCATATGGAAAAGCTACATAAGGTGGGGTGTGACATCATCTCTTGGCCTCATTCCGCACACAAGAGAACTCCTGGAAACACCTGAGGAACAAAGACTGAACTCGGAGATGTGGTGGTCTCAGGGTAAAGGGATTTCTAGCTTGTGTATGGAAACTTGGTGGACTGCTTCTACCGTCAGTCAGGGTGAGAAATTGCTAATTCAAATTCTATCCAGATAGTATGTTAGGCTTGGTTTGAGTTTTTGGTTATTTAAGTAATCTGCTTTGATCTGTTTGCTATCACTTATCGCTGGGAAATTGGCTTTTGTCTGCTATCTCTCCTTGAGTGGCTCAGGTAAAGCACACAGGTAGCTTAGTTGGGTGTATGGCGCCACCTGCTGTCGCGTTGGGTGATAACAGGGCCTGGAGAGGCTGGTTGAATCTCAAGCAAAGCAGTGTGAGAAGGGCCAGCCCAGCTTGAGGGTTCGAGGGCACAGCGGTTCCCAGAAGCCCCCCAGACTGCACCCTGGGGTGACAACCCATCACACCCTAAAGTACACAAGTCTCAGCAGGTTTGTCACATCCTGTCCCCTCCCTTTCTCCACCCTAGATAGCTCCTGCCTCCCACCCTCCTATACATTTACTGCTTCTCTCCCTCCAAGCAGAACCCACCACCAGCTCCCTGAGAATCCCCTACCTGAGCGAGCTCCATTGATTCCCGCTGGAAGGAGAGGATGATCTGGGGCGAAACGTGGACGTTATTCTGTAGCCTGCTGGGGTGAGAAGGGCAATGTGAGAGAATTCAGATAGGGTTTCTGTCCTTTCCACATGTCGATTCCCCCCAGCATTGTTCCCTGCTAATGGACACTCTAGGTTCTGCCACACTGTGAAGCAGAGAGTGACCTTATCCCAGTACAGGCCTAGCCCCCTCCCACCAGGGTGTGACCCTCTGACACATGGTGAAACTCTCCCAGCAGCAGAGTCTCTCTGTTACACTTATCATGTTTGTGGGCGATACCAAGCTGGGAGGGGTTGCAAGTGCTTTGGAGGATAGAATTAAAATTCAAAATTATCTGGACAAACTGGAGAAATGGTCTGAAGTAAATAGGATGAAATTCAATAAGGACAAATGCATAGTACTCCACTTAGGAAGGAACAATCAGTTGCACACATACAAGACAGGAAATCACAGCCTAGGAAGGAGCACTGCAGAAACGGATCTGGGAGTCACAGTGGATCACAAGCTAAATGAGAGTCAACAATGCTACGCGGTTGCAAAAAAAGCAAGTATAATTCTACATAAGATAACATAACATTAGAACGGCCGTACCGGGTCAGACCAAAGGTCCATCTAGCCCAGTATCTGTCTGCCGACAGTGGCCAATGCCAGGTGCCCCAGAGGGAGTGAACCTAACAGGCAATGATCAAGTGATCTTCCTCCTGCCATTCATCTCCATCCTCTGATGAACAGAGGCTAGGGACACCATTCTTACCCATCCTGGCTAATAGCCATTTATGGACTTAGCTACCATGAATTTATCCAGTTCCCTTTTAAACATTGTTATAGTCCTAGTCTTCACAACCTCCTCAGGTAAGGAGTTCCACAAGTTGACTGTGCGCTGCGTGAAGAAGAACTTCCTTTTATTTGTTTTAAACCTGCTGCCTATTAATTTCATTTGGTGACCCATAGTTCTCATATTATGGGAATAAGTAAATAACTTCTCCTTATCCACTTTCTCAACATCACTCATGATTTTATATACCTCTATCATATCCCCCCTTAGTCTCCTCTTCTCCAAGCTGAAGAGTCCTAGCCTCTTTAATCTTTCCTTATATGGGACCTCTCTAACCCCCTTATCATTTTAGTTGCCCTTTTCTGAACCTTTTCTAGTGCTAGAATATCTTTTTTGAGGTGAGGTGACCACATCTGTACACAGTATTCGAGATGTGGGCGTACCATGGATTTATATAAGGGCAATAATATATTCTCCGTCTTGTTCTCTATCCCCTTTTTAATGATTCCTAACATCCTGTTTGCTTTTTTGACCGCCTCTGCACACTGCGTGGACATCTTCAGAGAACTATCCACAATGACGCCAAGATCTTTTTCCTGACTCGTTGTAGCTAAATTAGCCCCCATCATATTGTATGTATAGTTGGGGTTATTTTTTCCAATGTGCATTTCTTTACATTTATCCACATTAAATTTCATTTGCCATTTTGTTGCCCAATCACTTAGTTTTGTGAGATCTTTTTGAAGTTCTTCACAGTCTGCTTTGGTCTTAACTATCTTGAGCAATTTAGTATCATCTGCAAACTTTGCCACCTCACTGTTTACCCCTTTCTCCAGATCATTTATGAATAAATTGAATAGGATTGGTCCTAGGACTGACCCTTGGGAACACCACTAGTTACCCCTCTCCATTCTGAGAATTTACCATTAATTCCTACCCTTTGTTCCCTGTCTTTTAAACAGTTCTCAGTCCATGAAAGGACCTTCCCCTTTATCCCATGACAACTTAATTTACGTAAGAGCCTTTGGTGAGGGACCTTGTCAAAGGCTTTCTGGAAATCCAAATACACTATGTTCACCGGATCCCCCTTGTCCACATGTTTGTTGACCCCTTCAAAGAACTCTAATAGATTAGTAAGACACGATTTCCCTTTACAGAAACCATGTTGACTACTGCTCAATAATTTATGTTTTTCTATGTGTCTGACTCGAAGAAGAAAAAACGGTTACTTACCTTTTGTAACTGTTGTTCTTCGAGATGTGTTGCTCATATCCATTCCACAACCACCCTCCTTTCCCACTGTCGGAGTAGCCGGCAAGAAGGAACTGAGGGTCGGGTGGGTCGGCTGAGGTATATATGCGGTGCCGTTATGGCACCACTCCAAGGGGCGCTCAGCCGACCCACTGGGGTTGCTAGGGTAAAATCTTCCAACGAACGTGCACGCGGCGCGCGCATACCTAACTGGAATGGATATGAGCAACACATCTCGAAGAACAACAGTTACAAAGGTAAGTAACCGTTTTTTCTGCGGTGTTGGAATCTCCCTGCTCACGTTTTAAGCGAACAAAAGATGGGTGCCCTGGGGGCCAGACAGTTGAGCAACCAGCATCCACAACCTCTACCATGATAGCATCCTGTCTGGCAACAACTCACTTATCAATAGCTGGGGTCTGAAATCCTCATTTCTTTGTTGTTCTATCACTGTAGTCTCCACTTTCCTATTGCTTGTCTGTATAATCTCTGTCTGGTTCTGTGATTGTTTCTGTCTGCTGGATAATTAATTTGTTGGGTGTAAAGCAATTAAGGTGGTGGGGTATAACTGGTTAGATAATCATGTTACAATATGTTGGGATTGGTTAGTTACATTTCAGTAAAATGATTGGTTAAGGTATAGCTAAGCAGAACTCCAGTTTTACTGTATAGTCTGCAGTCAATCAGGAAGTAAGGGGGGGAATGGGAATGGGGGTAGGGGAATTGGAGTTATGTTTTGCTAAGGGGGGAATAGGAAGAGGGACACAGACAAGCCTCTGTGGTGTCAGAGCTGGGAAGGGCGATACTGAGGAAGGAAATTGGAATCATTACTTGCTGGAAGTTTACGCCAATAAACATTGAATTGTTTGCACCTCTTGAACTGTGGGTATTGCTGCTCTCAGGTCATGCGAGAAGGACCAGGGAATGGGAGCGTGATGGGATAAACCCTCTAAGAAGTACGTCTTTCAGGATGTGAAAAACCCTGGAATCAGTATAATTAAGCTGACCTAAGCCATGGTTAGATAGTGCTAAACGAAAGGAAAGATTGTTCTGTCAATGTAGCTATTACAGGGATGGAAAACCCCTCCACTCACTGTAGCAACTGTCTACTCCACAGTGCTGTAGCAGTGTCACAGCAGCATTTTAAGTGTAGGCAGCCTCAGAGCGAGACCAGGTCTAGCTCTGTGGATGCTCAGGCACTACAACAACAGCAGTGACAATACACTGATGCTTCCGTAGTTGGCAGGATTCAAACTTGCCTGGGGAGACCCCAATGGATTTCTAGTCCATCGCCTTAACCACTCAGCCACAAGTACTTGGTGTATAGGTGCATCACTACACAATGATTCTGTTCTCACTGAATTGTCACTTCACATTGCTCAGAGCAGCTCCCCCAGCACACTCCTGGCTGTGCATTAGTGTAAGTGTGTCCATGGCTGAACAACAAGGGTTCCTGCCCATTTCCCTTCTGGCTGGAGCATGATTAGAGTGTGTTTGTGGTTAATGACATTGCTATAGATTGTTGTTCATTCCCCACCCTGACAATTCAGACCGTCCCGTTCCTATTCGAATCTCCACCAGATCATGCCAATAGCCGGAGTCAGGATTTCTCTGGGGCACTGAAATGTTTCAGGGGGTTGGTGCATGAACTCAGCCTTGCATCCATCCCTGATGTTTCATGGACTAACAACAGCAGCGTAAAGAAAGAGCTGATCCAATATCTCACTGTCAGAGGTGAAGGTGGCCTCGTCCCGTCTGCATGACCATTGCCATTGCAGGAGAGAAGGTTTCAGTGGAATCGAATGCCCTGGCTCAGACAAGAGACACAGGGAGGTTTTGCTGTTCATGGATCTGTGCAAAGGAAATTGTGTCTCTGTGTGAAATCGAGGAGGGAAATGAAACGTCCCCATGGTGGCCTAATGCCCTAAGGAATGTGGGGGATGGACTCCGGCAGGGAAATGATTTCACAGGATCAAGGTATTGCCCTGATTAAAAGCTATGGCTAAAAGGCAGCCACTGTTGTTAGTTCCTGAACTTGGGTAGGGACGCCCGAGTGGGTATCAAGTCCATTGCCGTAACCAGGGGTAGTTGATTATTTTATCAAGATTCAAATTTCTTGGTCAAGGTATAGTCAATGTATAGACGCCAGAGAAAATAATACACTGATAAGAAGAAGAATATAGAAATATTTTGCAGTCACTATGGGCATAACTATGATAATTGTTTTGTGTTTCACTCTTTATTATGGCACCACCTTCCTTCCCTTTAGACTTCTAGTTTACCAAGGGTAAAACTAAACATCTCTTCAGATAGCAGGGCATGTTTGTGTTCATTCCTGCTAGCTACACAGGGATTTGATGTAGCTGCTTTCAATCCTCCGGCTCTGCCGGGATAAGTAACATTTCAGGCTGTCACTGAACTGAAGGAGGGAGATCATTTTTTGACAGGTTACGCCTCCTCTTAAAGGTGTTTGTCTGGCAGCCTTGGTTCCCAGGTCTCTCCGGAGGGAAGAAAGTTTCCGTGCAAAATACCAAAACTTTTAACAGAGCGGAGGGAAAGGCAACGGCCACATGATGAGGCCAATATGTACCACAACATGATTCTTTTACGTGGGATGACTCTGAACACGGACTGATCTGCACTCTCTTGTGTTTGAAGAGATGTTGAGTTTTGCACTTGGGAACCTATAAGGCTGAAGCAATGTTATGGATAGTGACACTGCGACTGAAGGGTGATTTAAGGTTATAAAAAATTGTTAAAAACACTGAGCTTAAACTTGAACTGCCTGTTATTAAAGGCTGGTTTCCCCACGTCAGTTCCATAAGCTCTGCTAGAAAGGCCCTGGGTTCTCTCCTGCCTCGGTGGGAACTCGAGGGAATCGTCCCCTGCTGCCCTTGGCTCCAGGCTGGTTTTTCTGGGGAGGGGGCATGGAATTGAGTTGTTTGCTGTTGAGAAGGGAGCCAGGCCAGTTCTCAGGGAACGAAAACTCCCAGCATCTGCGCAGCCCAACCCAGGCTGCTGCCCTGTCCCAGCCTCTGTTCCCCTGGGGGCCCTGCGTGTTTGACTCTAGAGCAGGCCGGGAGCAGCAGCTGAGGCAGACGACACCTGGGCTGGGCAGATAGGAGGGAGTTTAGCAAGTGGAAATGGTAAAACCGCAGTGAAGTATTACCTTGGACTCGACGGCATTTCTCCATTGGTCTGTCTGCTTTGGGGCAGGGACAATGACACATCCTGCTGCATTTGTCATTTCAAAGGGCGGTTTAGGATTTTCATTCTCAGACATGGTGCACAAAGCAGGACTCAACCCAGGGTGCAAATGAAATGAGCCACTCACAGGTTCTGGCAGCCACAATGAGCCTTTGGTGCGAGAGCTCAGACCTGCCCCTGTCGCAGAGGGAGGGGGGGTGTCTACAAGGGGCTTGGACCACTGATCTATCAGCGCCTAACTCCCAAACTTTCAGTAACTCTATCATCAGTGCCTGTGAGTGTAATTTAAACCATGAGAAAAACCACACTAGGCTAGACCAAAGGCCCATCTAGCTCTGAATCTTGTCCTCTGACAGTAGCCAATAGCAGGTGCCCCCAAAGCCACCACTGGGAGTTGAACCCAGGATCGCCTGTTTACAAGGCAGGTGCTTTAGCCAGCTAAGCCATGATGCCTGCCTGGGTGTAAGATATAGTGTCTGCCCACACCTGACTCCCTGCCATCTCCACCAGGCCCTGACAAGCTTTCCTTGTGTTTGGATTCTGCAAAGCAGAGGAGCAGGTGAGGTTTTCCTTGCAAGCTGTGTGTGTGAGTGAATCTTTGGCCAGGTCTGCACTACAAAGTTGTTTCAGCAGAAATATATTGCTCAGGTGTGTGAAGAACACACAACGCTCCCTCAGTCAGCAGCTTGGTGTGGCTGGTGTACACACTGCAATGCCACGTCTGGCGACAAAACTGCCCTGTTTTCGTGACAAAATAAAACCACTTCGATGAGAGGCCTAGAGCTTTCTGCAGCAAACTTACAGTGACAGAGTGCCAGTGTAAATGCTGCTGGTCCTTAAATCACCATAACTGGCCTCCTCCAGTATCCCACAATGCCTGCCGTGAACTCACCTGCCCTGCATTCCTGCTAAAGAGGCTGGGCCCCTCCCCTTTCATAGCTCCAGGAAGTTCTGACAGCTGAGCCTGCTGCTCTGCTCTGGCAGCCAGGAGCAAATCACTGCCGTGGAATGCTGCGAACACAGAGCAGGGTGGCGGGAACTTCCATACATGGGGGGGGGGCACCGGCATCCGAACTGTGACATCCCCATGACACCCCTTCCCTCCAGGAGGCTCTTACCTTCTAAACAGGGACGGCTGTTTTCTAGTAAAATCACTAAAAGGGAAAGAGAAAACTCAAAAGAGGTTCCTCCTGGCGCTCACGTCCGTGAACCCGAATACTCTCTCAGTCCTCAAAGAGAGACCTGGAGAAGGAGACTTGCTGAAGCAAAGCCACAGGGGTCTCTGAGGTTCCCCTGGCCCCTTGCCCCTGTCCTGCCTGGCTGATGTCAGCATCTCTCTGTGAGGTCACCACCTCCCCACCACCTTGGACCAATAGTCTGAGGTCCTGCCAAAGGCCTTTGTGATGTCACTGCCTCACCCCTCCTTTGCTGTGCCAATGTACTGCCCCTGGCCAGGCACTTTGCAGGTTTGAGGTACTCCCTGTGGATCACCCCACTCAAGGAGCGTTCGTTCTAGGCAGCAAGCCGGCTAGACAGGGAAACATCAGACGCTGCTCCCAATGCTACACTCAGTTTTTCAGAAATTAGTCGACTTTATGGCCAGAAGAGACCATTAGAGCATCTAATCTGACCCCCTGCGTATCACAGGCCTCCTGTAGGACACCATAGCTACTTTTGGGGTAAACACATTCCAGAAAGGCATCTAGTCTTCATGAAATGACATCAGGAGATGGAGAATCCATCACTTTCCTTGGTAGCTTGTTCCTGTGGTGAATCATCCTCGCTGTTGAATCTTTGTGCCTTAGTTGTAATATGAATTTGTCTCTTTTCATCTTCCAGCCATTGGGTCTTGTTATTCCTTTCTCTGCTCAATTCAAGAGCCCTTTAATACCCAATCTTTTCTCTCCATTAAGGCACTTCAACACTTCAGTGAAATCACCTTTCAATCTTCTTTTGATCAGCTAAACAGGTTGAGCTCTTTTAGTAGCTCCCTAGAAGGCATTTTTCTCCAGCCCTCAGAACATTTGGTGACTCTTTGCAGCTCTAGCTCCAGTTTCACAACATCTTTTTCAAATGAGGACACCAAAACTGGAGGCTATTCCAGTATCAGTCTCACTGATGCCGTGTCACCTCCTATGACGTTAGTGACATAATCTGTAACTGTATAGATCACCGTTGTGACCACTGTTCTATATTTGCAGCCAATATTGTACAAAGGTGTTGTGCAAGGGGTCTATGGAGAGGTTCTGATTGGCTGATTATAATGATGCTATCTCTATATGTGTATCATTTTTGTAGTTGACGTTATGAATATTGGCTCTATGCTGCCCGTATTTCAAACTTGTGCTCTGCTTCCGGGGAACACCCCAGACAAGTTGGTGTCAGTTCTGCCTAGCCTGCTTGATGGCCCATTAAGGACCATCAGCTATACAATCGACCCATTGAGAGAAGGCAGATACACCTTGTGACTCAGCAAGGTAGCAGGGACCTGCCTATGGAGAGAACTCTAAGGTTTTTCTATGCCCCGTGCTGGATAGAGTGTCCTTGGGACAAAGAAAGCAAAGACCACATGGCAAGAGACTAGAAAAGGCTGATGCCTCGTCTCCATCTTGTCTTCAATCCTGCTTCATACGTCTGGAGGGACTTTGCTACAAACTGAAGCTCTGTACAAAGGACTGAATGACCCATCCCAGCTTTGAATAGACTCCAGAGACTTGATTTGAACCTGCAGTTTATTCCATCACTGTTACAAGCCTGAACCAAGAACTTTGCCATTACTGTATGCGAAGGGTTCAAATCCATGTGCATTTTATATAACAACCTGGTCTATGGATTGTGCCAGTTCTTTTCCAGACCCAAAGTCCAGAGTATGGTCAAGGACCAGAGGCCTAGCAAATAGTGACCAGCTAAGAGAAAGCTGGGTAAACAGAAAGCCTTGCTTGCTAACATAGGCCTGGTCAGCAAATTGACAGCTGTTGGAGCTAAGAACTAAATAATTGTGTCTTATTCAGAATTGCAGACCGAACAAAGAATCCCTATTCCTATTGTGTTTGTTTCTTCTCTAGGGAGACGTTCTTCCCACAGATCCAACCTTGAGTTTATGAAAAGTTGGCACGTCAGTATAAGATATGGCATCCTTCCACCTCCCTTCCAAGGGACCAATGCCTGCCTTAAGACACACAGAAAACAATCTTTATTGCCATAGACTTTCACTCTTTCTTTGCTTTAACCCCCTAGGAATGTACCTGTTGGACAATCAAAGGAGTTGCCCCATTCCTATGGATCCCAAATCAGAATTCAACATATATATTTTATACTAATAACATTTTATCAAAGTACTAATGAAATGTTAACTTGCTAACTTGAGACCATGGGTGGAGACATTATCTAATCTGTTAATCATTGGCTAATGTGCTTATCCTGTCTTGCAAAACCTGTCCCGGGGTGTGGAACTGCCTAGCCTGTCACTTTCCCCTGCCCGTGGAAAATCTATATATTCTATTGTAATTAATTAATTAATTAACAGTGTCTCTGAGCCTAATAAGTCCACTCTGCCAGCACTGTGTGTAATAAAGTCCTATTCTTGACCTCTACACGGTGTAGATTTATGTCCTTCACAGACACCTGCTGAATAAAGAGGAGATTCAGCATCCAGCTTAGCTGAATGTGTCTCCTCTCCCCACAGCTTGGTGATCTTTTGAGGAAATGGAGAAGACTGCCTTTGCCTGGCTGTACATCGCTTGCAAAAGAAACAGGTCTTTTTGGTGACAAGTGTTGAAAGGAGCCATTAGACAAATGTGGAGACAGTAAAAATGTCCCCCAATTGAACTGGCATCTGTGGATGCTGAAGCCACAACACAGAGCGCTAAACACTATATGAGAACGGGTGGTGTCAGAAGAGTCTCTACCAAAGCCTTTTCCCACCAGCAGGGGCCTCTCTGTGCACAGAACTCCTGGTAGCGTGATGGCTGCAGGCAGTGGAGAACTCCATTTTGGCACCTCTTTTGTGGTGAACATCTGCAGTGACTGTTTAAAGGTCTCTAGGTAGTGATCTTTGGGAAGAGCTGGCTGAAGAACCTTCCTATTAACCAGGAGAGCCTGGCTTGGCCCGACAGTTCTTCCTCGCTGAACCTAGTGTGTCTGTTGGCTCCTTTTTTTGTATCTCTTTTCAGAAAAAGAAAAGATCTGTCAGCAGAATCCTTCTAAGTGCTTGTTCAAGACAGAGAGAGCCTTCCTTGCGGCTAAGTCTTGGTGCCATGGGGCATGCCTCACTGCAGCACCTCCTGCTGACCATCCTAGCAATTAGCTCTGGTTCTCCGGTGCGCCTTCATCTAGTAGCGTCTGGCCACCATCTGTTCTATCATTAGGACCCATGTTGCTCTCAGGACTTCAGTGTCCTCTTATGGACACAGCCCTCTGGCTGTGCCCCACTCAGTTCTCTCCCCCATGCTGGGTGTGGGGGGGTGTCCTCTACCCAGACACTTGCCTCAGTGGCCGGCTGCAGTCCAGGGTGTAGCCACCTGTGTCAGTGGCTACTGAGGCAAAAGGTGTAAACCTCCAACTCTGCCATCTGTTTCCCTGGACCATTTCCCAACAGACCTAGAACCTTCCTCCACCTTTGTATCAGGGCCTTAGTCTGGCAGTAGTCAGCCAGGAGGTCACTCATGCACCTCTTACCCCAGCACTACTCTGATCATGGTGCCCTCCCTGCTCCTGCTCCTGCTCCTGCTCCCTCCTTCACAGCAGCCAATCCTCCCTCCTCAAACTCCAAGGAGTGACTAACTCTTGCTGTGCTGAGCAGCTCTTTATATATGGGCTGCTCCAGCAAGCCTTCTCCTGATTGGCTCTCCCAATAAGCCCTTTCTTGATAGGCTGGGTTCTGCACAGCCTCTACAAGGCTGCCTTAATCTTTCTCCTGCTTGTTTGGGGCAGACAGCCCACCGCACATGGAAAGTGGCAAATGAGAAGTCTGGAGCTGAAGGAAAGGTTACCATGACTCAGAACTGAGCCGAGGTTGCTGCGACTGAAATACAGATCACTAACCATTATATGATCACAGTGACTGGTGGGAGAGGCACATGTTAGAAGCCCTCTGTCTACTCAGCTGTGGCTTTCTGTGCACAGAGAGCCAGACACCTCAAGGTCTGCAAGTCTTGAGGGAAATGGGGAACGTCTGTACTTTAGAATTTGCAGGTGTTGACTTGAACCATCAAATGAAACAGTTGCAAATGCTTTCTTCAGGCAGGCACCATGGCTTAGCTGGCTAAAGCACCTGTCTAGTAAACAGGAGATCCTGGGTTCAACTCCCAGTGGTGCCTTGGTGTATGGCTTTTGTCTCCTCTGCTCACATTTTCCTGTGTCTTCCTAGGAAACAGAAGAGGCCTCCCTTGATATCCAAGTCATTGCTTGCTAAGGAAAAGGCTTCTTTGGAGAGAAGCATTGGAAACAATCAAATCACAAACCTGGAGTTGATGAAAATGCTGCTATGACTGGCATTGGCATGGTGGTTGCTTCGACTGCAATTGCTGCAACACGAGAGCCTGCGCCACACATCCTTGTGATTCCCTGGAGATGTTCACACACAGATGTCATGTCACCTTCCTTTTGATTGTCATTGATGAAAAATGGAGCGGTTGGGAGAAAAGTCCCAGAGAGTCGCACCGTGGCTAAGCTGGGTGACTCACCTGCCAGGTAAAGTGGAGTTAGAGATGCAGCTCCCAGTAGTGCCTTAACAAATGTGTCTGCTCTTCCCACCTTTTGGTGAATCTTTTGCAGAAACAGAGAGGACTGCCTCTGCCTTGCAATGCAAATGCTTGCAAAAGAAACCAGTTGTTTTTTCTGACAAGTGTCAGAAGAAGGAGGCACATAAGAAATGTAGAAACAAGGAAAAGGTCATCATAACTCAACTTGCATCCATGGCTCTTGAGGCCAGAACGCAGAGCACTAAGCACTGTATGACCACAGCAAAATCTAAACTTTACACCTTATTACACTAGGCAATAGTTAGGTCAAGCAATTTTCTCATCCTACTGGATGTTACCCTCCTTAATACATAGAATTCCCCCTAAAACCTGGATTACTGTCCTCAGATGACCTTCATTTTCTCAGGATTCCTGCTGCTTCCAGCATAGGTGGGGGAGGAGAAAGGCAAAAACATGATGCCACAGTCTGCTGTTTTATATCCTTAGTTCAAGTGTCTAGAAGACACTTGCCCAGACGTGTCCGGGTGGGCTCTGCTGAGTCACTAGGTTGGGGAATCCTCCTGGTGTGGTCTTGTGCAACTGAGTCATAGACTTGAGCGGTCCCCACAGTGTTGTGTTTGGGCATCTGTCACTGAATTGGAAATCCCTTAATTACAATTCCTCTGCTGATTCATGGCTGTTGAACACCCTCCTCGGCAGGCGTCACTAGCAAAATTATAGCCTATTTCAGTAACAACCAAACAGCAAAATGCATAACTTCACACACCCTCATGCTATACATATTTGGACAGAATAACCGATTTCAGCAGATCATGACTTTTCATATGATAACTTACATGGAATGGTTGGTAGGACATATCACAGCCATATATGAATGATGACTATGTGAGCTACAGGGAGCTATTTAGAAGTACATCATGTCACAAAAGCCTCTAGAGACTGGCCTTTGGGAAGAGCTGGCTGAAGAGCCTTCTGAGTAACTGAGAGATCCAGGCTTGGCCCTGCCAGTTTGTGCTTGCGAACTAAACTTGTCCGTTGGGCTCCCTTTTTTGTGTCTCTTTCACAGAAACAGAGCAGAAGTTCTTGGCCAATCCTTGAAAGTGCTTGTTCAAGACACAGAGAGCCTCTGTGCTGGGGCAGGGGTAGGGCTGCAGGAGGTGATCGGGGGGTGGAGGTGCTTACCTCGGGCAGCACAGCTCCCAAAGTGACTGGCACACACTCCCCTCCGGCAGTGGCTCCTAGGCAGTGGGATACGGGGGCCGGTCAGCTGTGGCATTTGCACTCAGGGCTGCAGGGATATGCCGGCCACTTCCAGGAGCAGTGTGGCAGGGAGGGAGGGGGCAGAGTGGGCAGGGAGCCGCCTTAGCGCTGCTGGCACATCTCCGTGTGTCACTTGGGGAGGCATCAGGTCTCTGGGGGCTGCCTGGGGCAGGGGCAGGGGCTGAGGGGGCTCGGGCCACCCCTTTGCCTCCTCTCTCCAGGCTCCCAGCCCATCTTGCCGGCCGACAGGGATTTTAGGGTGCAGCAGCGCAGAGAGCAGGAAGGGCGAACCACAGCGGCTGCCTCCCCCACATGCAGGAAAATGGCTTCACCTGCTGGCCCCACGGACTAAGGCACCAGGCCTCCAGCTTGCCCCATTCGACTCAATGGGTTGATCTTGTGGCCAGAATTATTTGCAGTCGGGATTTCCCCCAACAGTGCCCCACAGGGGTCCAGGGTCAGCTCCAGCACAGGCCGCACACGAAGGCTTAATGCTCGAGCTGCAGCACATGCTGGGCAGGCTCTAGGCCGGGATCCCCATGGCAGGAGAGAAGAAGAAGACTGGGCCCCTGGAGGGGCAGGCTGGGGCTTCCTGGATCCCATTTGCTCACAGCCAGCGCCCTGCCCCCACTCCCATGTCATCAATGGCGCCCCCTGGTCAGCCAGAATGGAGCAGCGGTTTTCACTGCACCAAGTCCACTTATGGCTTACAGGCAACTCCCAGACCCCCCACAGCCCACCATGTCAGCCAGAAAGGAGCCCACTCAGCCTCGCCATTGCTGCTTTTCCTTCCCCCCAGAACCTCGCTTCTCCTGGGCTGCAAGGAGCCACCCCTGGGAAGCCAAGAGGCAGGCACAGGATTCTGCCTCCCAGCAGCCAACCGCACGTCCATGGCATTGCAGAACGAATGGTGACGCTCTACTAACCCCACTTAGCCGCACTGAGGCGCTTAGCTTCTGCCCTGCCTTCCTCAGCTCGACTTTCCTCTTTTGCCCCATTCCTGCCTCACTTCCTCCTTTGGCAAGTCACGCAGAGGAGGCCAGGAGGAAGAGCCGGCCTCCACCGGCCAACCTCCAACAGCAGAGGAGGCCAAGCCACAAGGCTCCAAAAGGTAACACGCCGCACTCCTCTAGGTTCTCCAGCCTGACACCAAGGTGCTTTCTCCACTGCTGTCAGCACCCTCTGTCATGCGGGGGTTGGAGTTATCCCACGGACAGGCCAATAGGAGAAGGAGGAGCATCTTCCTGAACAGCAAGGGGATCTGGCAAAAGGAAGCCAGCATGTTTCTGCCTGGTTTTGAACCAGGGACCTTTTGCATGTTAGGCAAACGTGATAACCACTACACTACAGAAACTCCATCTGCTTGGCTGTTGCTCAGCCTGGCACAGACCGATGGACAAACCTGGAGAAAGTGGTGACAGCCCTTCAATGGGCCAGCTGGGCAGAGCAGAGGACTGGAGCGGGCACTCAGGAAGTCGTCCTTACGTCGCCCTTGTGACTCCAGCTTGAGGGAGAGCTTCTTTTTCTTCCCCTTGCTGACAAAGAGCAAGAGAAGAATGAAAGGTCAGGTGGGCCAACTCGGTGCAGAAGCCCATGCTGCCTTTTCCTGCTGCATAGCCTGAAATGAGGGACTCGTGGCAGTTAAAGGAACTGCTGCACTTTCAGAAAACATCCCACCCATGCACAAAGGGGGACAGAAGAGCCTGTTAGTCTAGCACGCTCCCAACTGAACTACTTCAGCAGCTGCTCGGTTTCTTTTTGGCCTGCTGCTTTTCTGTCTGGGATGTTGTTGTCAGCTGTGGCACAGAAAAAGGACGTCATTGCGAGCGGCCCATGAAGACAAGATTCACTTTTGCCTTCCTTGCTCGGCTTTACTTGCTTCCTCGCCCTATTCCTGCCTTAGTTCCTGGGTTACCAGAAGGCGACGGGGGGCCAGCAGTACCAGGAGGAAGTTGGGCAGCTAGACCCTGGTGACAAAAGTCCTGCCGCCACTTGCCACCCCACTCTCTTCTCCCAGCGTCACATATTGGCCACCAGGGACTTGGGGCCCAGCAGCGCAACGGAAGGCAGTGCACAGAGCCACCCTCACCTTGAAGCTCCGGCTCATTAAACCACATCTTCAGTCGCTGATGGCCAATGAGAGACCGACATCGCTTGCTATTTTAGCACTTGGAAATGCCATTGGTCAGTCATTGGATCTCTGTAATGCTGTTACAGAACAAATGAACATAGAATCTCAGTGTGACATTCTATACCTTTGGGGGAGCGGCTGTAACCACCATATTCCTCATTTTCATATCATCGTGATCTTACATATAGAGCATGACTTGTAAGGTATCAGGGAAAGGATATGATCTGCTGAAAGTCACTTCTCTACCTATAGATGTAGACCATTCATGCATAGGAAGTTATGAGAATTGTGCAGTGTGGTTGTCACTGTGCTGCAAGGTGGGGGAGTCAGCCAAATATTAGCTCCCCAGTGACAACAGCAAGGAAAGTAACCAACACCCGGACAGGGTTTCAAACAACCCATCGACAGCCATTGCCCAGCAACGGAGCTACAATGCAATGACTCACCTGCATGAGGACACCCCAGGGGAATTGCTCAGACTTGCTTGGAGAGACGCAGTGATGCTCACCTGACTCTGAAGAGGTGGGGGGGGCAAAGCCATAAGGGAAGAAAGGACATGATAAAAGGAGAGACATTTGCCAGGCTTTATCCCTCTTTGTCACCTACATCTACAGACACCCCCACACCAAGCAACTGAAGCGCTGATGAAAGGGGAGAGCCTGGTTGAAAAGCCACCAGCCAGCCTGTGGTGAGAAGCATCTGAGTTTGTAAGGGTACTGAAAGGGTTAAGATCAGCTTAGAATTAAAAGCAATGAGGAGTCCGGTGGCACCTTAAGGACTAACAGATTTATTTGGGCATAAGCGTTCGTGGGTAAAAAGCCCACTTCTTCAGATGCATGGAGTGAAAATTGCAGATAGAGGCATAAATATAGATTGGAACATGAAGTGACGGGAGTTACCGTACAAGGGGAGAACCAGTGTTGAAGGCTAATTCAGTCAGGGTGGATGTGGTCCTCTCCCCAATTGATAGGGAGGTGTCAATACCAAGAGAGGGAAAATTGCTTTTGTCGTGAGCCAGCTACTCCCAGTCCTTATTCAAGCTCAAATTAATGGTGTTAAGTTTGCAAATCAATTGTAACTCTGCAATTTCTCTTTGAAGTCTGTTTTTGAAGGTTTTTTGAATGGCTACTTTGAATTGTTGGGTGTGAATGTGCAAACGTGCTATTGACTATATAAGTTCCCATATGGTCTTGTGATCTGGAGTCCTGGTTTTCACCCAAGCAGCCTGGGTTCAATTCCTAGTGTGGGAACAATGCAGAGCTTTTGCTCAGAGGGGAGGCAGGAAATGAAAGGAATGGGAAGGGATCCTGCCAGCAGGGGAGTTGGACAGTGTTGGAAGGGGACCCCAGAAGTGGGGGTGGGGCAGTGGTCTGGGGGGAGATGAGGGAAGGATCCCAGCTCTGTGGGAAGTTGACATTCTGGAGAGCACAGGCCTGGCATGGGGGGTGGGAAGAGTGAGTGTGTCCCTCTAAACTCACCACCGGCAGACTAGGCAGGCTTGGAAGAATTACGTATTTGTTGGTAAATGTCAATTTCTGCGTAAACACACGACCCAATGGCAAAATCTTTCCATCGATAATCATCAAAACTAACAGATGGGCAAAGTAAGAAACGTGTTGCTTGAGAACTTATCCTGTTCTAATCCTCTAGGGTTCCCTTTTGCCTTAGGCACCACCACGTGGGCATTTCATATCCCGCCTCATTTTCACACAGACACACAATTTCCTTTGCACAGATCCATGAACAGCAAAACCTCCCTGTGTCTATTGTCTAAGCCAGGGCATTCGATTCCACTGAAACCTTCTCTCCCACAATGGCAATGGTCAGACAGAGGGAATGCGTCCACCTTCCCCCTGGCAGTGAGATATTCACTCTCCTCTTCATGCTGCTGTTGTTATTCCATGAGTCAGCAAGGATGGAATAAAAAGCTGAGTTTCTCCAGGGTGAGGAAAGAAAGGAGCCACCAACGCCCTCAAAAGCTCAATGCCCAGAGAAAACCTGCCTCTGTTATTGGACTCCCAGAGGTGCTGGCAATACAATGGGAAGAGGGACTGTCTGAATTGCCAAGGCAGGGAATGAACAATCTACAGCAACATCATTAACCACAAACACACTCTAATCATGCTCCAGCCAGTAGGGAAATGGGCAGGAATTCTTGCTCTTCAGCAATGGCCACACTTACAGAGCTGCACAGCAGTGAGTGTGCTGGGGAAGCTGGTCTGAGCAAACAATTTGTAATGACCCTTCAGTGAGACCAGAACCAGAGTGTAGACAGGCCTCTGTGTTAAGTGGTTGTGGCTGAGGCCTTAGGAAGCTGGGCTAGAAAAACATGGGTGTCTTTCTGTGAAGGTTTAATCCTTGCCAGCTAGGCAAGGCTGGTGTGTGGTGTCTCCATGGCTGTACTTCCAGGGTCTGCTGACAACAGTGCCATAGGGAGCCAAGCCTAGACATATTCAGAGGCTAAGGCCAGGTCAATGTTTCAAACAGTGAGTCTGTGCTGCTGCAGCTCAGTAATGGAGATGCTCTGTGCCAGGGTTTCTCAAACGTCCTTTCACTGCAACCTCTTCTGCCAAAATAACTTAATACGTAGCCCTGGAAAGAGGGACCAAGCCCCTCCACTGGGGGGGGGAGTGCCAAAGACTGAGCCCCAGTGGGGGGAGGGCAAAACCAAAGCCTGAGGGATTCAGCCCTGGGTGGGGGGGCTCAGACTTTTGGCTTCAGCCCCAGGACCCAACAAGTCTAATGCCAGCCCTGGTGACCCCATTAAAACAGGGTCACGACCCACTTTGCTTTCCTGATCCAC
Organism: Mauremys mutica; assembly: GCF_020497125.1. Lineage (NCBI taxonomy): Eukaryota > Metazoa > Chordata > Testudines > Geoemydidae > Mauremys > Mauremys mutica. The sequence continues at coordinate 5,411,990 of NW_025423256.1, forward strand.
AGCTTGAGAACCACTGCTCCATGCTGAGGGGGGAGAGTTTTCCCGTTGGTGTAGTCAATCCACTTCCCCAGGAGGTAGCAGCTCTGTCATGGGGAGAAGCTATAGCAGTGGGTGCGCAAGCTGTGGTGTTTACCACATTTAAGAAGTTTAATCAAACCCCATTTTTAAAACCACCTGTGGTCTGGGAATGGCAAAGGAGCTCGATGAAGCAGGGTCTGTCCTTCAAAATCCTGGAGATCACAATTCCATACTCCTGTTGTAATGGGGGTATAGCTCAGCGGTAGAGTGTTTGATTGTAGATCAAGTGGTCTTTTGTTCAAACCCAGGTGCCCTCTTGAAAAAAAATTTCATTTCTATTCTCCATTATGTTCAGGAGCTCCACCGTACAAGGATGCTTGAAATGAATGAACTCAACATTTCACTGTCCAAATGCATAAAAACCTAGCAAACCTGTCCATCAGCTGAAATCAGTTCCAATCCTCTAAGTGTCTAGTTTATGTTTTCATCAATTAAACAAAGGTATCATTCCCTGAAGCAGAGCACAAGTTTGAAATACAGGCAGCATAGAGCCAATATTCATAACGTCAACTACAAAAAACGATACACGTCTAGAGATAGCATCATTATAATCTGCCAGTCAGAACCTCTCCATAGACCCCCTTACACAACCACTTCTCTGTAATATTGGCTGCAAATATTGGTGGTCGCAATGGTGATCTATACAGTTACAGATTATATCAATAACTTCACAGGAGGTGACACAGCATCAGCGAGACTGATACTGGAATACTGCCTCCAGTTTTGGTGTCCTCATTTGAAAAAGATGTTGTGAAATTGGAGCTGGGGCAGCAAAGAGCCACCTAATGTTCTGAGGACTGGAAAAAATACCTTCTAGTGAGCTATTGAAAGAGCTCAACCTGATTAGCTTATCAAAAGAAGATTGAAAGGTGACTTCATTGAAGTGCCTTAATGGAGAGAAAAGATTGGGTATTTAAGGGCTCTTTAATCTAGCAGAGAAAGGCATAAGAAGACCCAATGGCTGGAAGGTGAAGACAGATAAATTCATATTACAACTAAGGCACAAAAATTCAACAGCGAGGATGATTCACCACAAGAACAAGCTACCAACGAAAGTGGTGGATTCTCCATCTCCTGATGTCATTTTATGAAGACAAGATGCCTTTCTGGAATGTGTTTGCCCCCAAAGTAGCTATTGTGTCATACAGGAGGCCTGTGATACGCAGGGGGTCAGATTAGATGCTCTAATGGTCTCTTCTGGCCATAAAGTCGACTAATTTCTGAAAAACCGAGTGTAGCACTGGGAGCAGCGTCTGATGTTTCCCTGTCTAGCCGGCTTGCTGCCTAGAACGAACGCTCCTTGTGTGGGGTGATCCACAGGGAGTAGCTCAAACCTGCAAAGTGCCTGGCCAGAGGCAGGACATTAGCCCAGCAAGGGAGGGGTGTGGCAGTGACATCACAAAGGCCTTTTGCAGGATCTTAGCCTATTGGTCAGAGGTGGTGGGGAGGTGGTGACCTCACAGAGAGATGCTGACATCAGCCAGGCAGGACAGGGGCGAGGGGCCAGGGAAACCTCAGAGACCCCTGTGGCTTTGCTCCAGCAAGTCTCCTTCTCCAGGTCTCTCTTTGAGGACTGAGAGAGTATTCGGGTTCACGGACGTGAGCGCCAGGAGGAACCTCTTTCGAGTTTTCTCCTTCCCTTTCAGTGATTTTACTAGAAAACAGCCGTCCCTGTTTAGAAGGTAAGAGCCTCCTGGAGGTTTGAAACCTGTTCAGTCTGATCCAGCTGGTGACAGTTGAATTCTAGGCATGGAAAACACAAGCTTAAGGAGGCAGAATTTTATTCTGCACCTGGGATTTTGTCCCTTAGAATCACTGGGGACATTAGGGTTTGTTCTTTTTGCTTCCCCTCTTCCTCCCTCCTCTTTTTCTCTTGCTTCCTTTGTCCTTTTACCTGGTCCCCTCCCAACACCAGGAGGTGTGTGTGTGTGTGTGTTGCGGGGGAGGGCTCTGCAGCTCCCACTGTGGGAGGTCCACCCAAAAATGTAGGGCTGAAATAGTGCTCGGGCAGTGATCCCCACCAGTGACCTGGGCCATCCTTTGGGCTCTCTGGTGAGAACCCTCAGCCTCCCGTCCTCAGTCTCTCCCCTGATTGGCTGAGCAGGGGGTTATTGACAGGGAGGAGACTCAGGTCCTTGTTGTTCTCTTTCAGGACCAAGGAAATAAGTCAGAACCAGTTACCAGGGAGGGGCTGGGGCAGCTGGGAGCGGGGGGGGGGTTGCGGGGCACAGGGAGGGGCTGGGGCAACAGGGAGCGGGGAGAGGGTTATGGGGCACAGGGAGGGGCTGGGGCAGCTGGGAGCAGGGGGGGTTGTGGGGCACAGGGAGGGGCTGGGGCAGCTGGGAGCGGGGGGAGGTTGCGGGGCACAGGCAGGGGCTGGGGCAGCGGGGGGAGGTTGCGGGGCACAGGGAGGGGCTGGGGCAGCTGGGAGCGGGGGTTGTTGCAGGGCACGGGGAGGGGCTGGGGCAGCTGGGATCCGGGGAGGTTGCGGGGCACAGGGAGGGGCTGGGAGCGGGGGGTTGTGGGGCACAGGGAGGGGCTGGGGCAGCTGGGAGCGGGGGAGGTTGCAGGGCACAGGGAGGGGCTGTGGCAGCTGGGAGCGGGGGGGTTGTGGGGCAGAGGGAGGGGCTGGGGCAGCTGGGAGCGGGGGGGGATTGCGGGGCACGGGGAGGGGCTGGGGCAGCTGGGAGCGGGGGGGGTTGCGGGGCACAGGGAGGGGCTGGAGCAGCTGGGAGCGGGGGGGTTGTGGGGCAGAGGGAGGGGCTGGGGCAGCTGGGAGCAGGGGGGATTGCGGGGCACAGCGAGGGGCTGGGGCAGCTGGGAGCGGGGGGGGATTGCGGGGCACAGGGAGGGGCTGGGGCAGCTGGGAGCGGGGGAGGTTGCGGGGCACAGGGAGGGGCTGGGAGCGGGGGGGGTTGCGGGGCACAGGGAGGGGCTGGGGCAGCTGGGAGCGGGGGGGGTTGTGGGGCACAGGGAGGGGCTGGGGCAGCTGGGAGCGGGGGGGTTGCGGGGCACAGGGAGGGGCTGGGGCAGCTGGGAGCGGGGGGGTTGCGGTGCACAGGGAGGGGCTGGGGCAGCTGGGAGCCGGGGAGGTTGCGGGGCACAGGGAGGGGCTGGGGCAGCTGGGAGCGGGGGAGGGTTGTGGGGCACAGGGAGGGGCTGGGGCAGCTGGGAGCGGGGGAGGTTGTGGGGCACAGGGAGGGGCTGGGGCAGCTGGGAGCGGGGGGGTTGCGGGGCACAGGGAGGGGCTGGGCTAGCTGGGAGCGGGGGAGGTTGCGGGGCACAGGGAGGGGCTGGGGCAGCTGGGAGCGGGGGGGGTTGCGGGGCACAGGGAGGGGCTGGGGCAGCTGGGAGCGGGGGGGTTGCGGGGCACCGGGAGGGGCTGGGGCAGCTGGGAGCGGGGTGGGTTGCAGGGCACAGGGAGGGGCTGGGGCAGCTGGGAGCGGGGGGGGGTTGCGGGGCACAGGGAGGGGCTGGGAGCGGGGGGAGGGTTGCGGGGCACGGGGAGGGGCTGGGGCAGCTGGGAGCGGGGGGGGATTGCGGGGCACCGGGGGGGGCGCGGGCAGCTGGGAGCGGGGGGGTGGCGGGGCACAGGGAGGGGCTGGAGCAGCTGGGAGCGGGGGGGGATAGCGGGGCACCGGGGGGGGGGCAGCTGGGAGCGGGGGGGGATTGCGGGGCACCGGGGGGGGCTGGGGCAGCTGGGAGCGGGGGGGGGTTGCAGGGCACAGGAAGGGGCTGGGGCAGCTGGGAGCGGGGGGGGGTTGCGGTACACGGGGAGGGGCTGGGGCAGCTGGGAGCGGGGGGGGATTGCTGGGCACAGGGAGGGGCTGGAGCAGCTGGGAGCGGGGGGGGATTGCGGGGCACCGGGGGGGGGGCAGCTGGGAGCGGGGGGGGATTGCGGGGCACCGGGGGGGGCTGGGGCAGCTGGGAGCGGGGGGGGGTTGCAGGGCACAGGAAGGGGCTGGGGCAGCTGGGAGCGGGGGGGGGTTGCGGGACACGGGGAGGGGCTGGGGCAGCTGGGAGCGGGGGAGGCGCCGGGAGGGAGGAGGCAGGAGCCGGGAGGGAGAACAAAGAACCGGGACCATCAGCCCCCGGCAGCTCCGGAGAGACCAGACGCTGCTGCCTCCATCGGGAGCTGGGAGCGGAGCAGCTGCTGCTTCCCCCGCGGGGTCTGTGCGGGGGGGAGCCCGGCATTAACCCCTCCCAGGCTCGGCCGGGGGGGCTTCCCCGGCTAGTAACCACCCCGGGCTCTGCTGAGGCTCCCGGTGACGGAGCCCGGGGGGCGGGGCAGGTCCCGGCTCTGCGCAGTGCCCCCCCCCGCATCGCTGCCCCCGGGGGCCCGGAGCTGCTGCAGCGCTGAGGCCGGGAGGATCCTTCCCGCAGCGAGTCTGAGCCGCCCCCCCCCCGGCTCTGCTGTGCCCGGTAACGGGGGGGGGGGTGAAGCGGGTCCCCCCGCCCGGTGCCCCCTTCCCCGCACGGGCGGAGCGGGGCAGCCGCGGGGAGAGAGCCCCCGGGAATGGGGCGGTGACCCCGGCTCCCAGCCCGGGACAGGGCGCTAGGGAAGGGGGGGAGGGGACGGGAGAGGGTGTGAGGAGAAATTAGAGGGGGGGGCAGGTTCCCAGATCTCTGCCTCCCCCCCCCGCACACTGACTGCAGTGTCCCTGCCCAGGGTCACTTCCCTGTGACCGAGGTGAGGAGCAGAGAGAGGAAGAACCAGCCCCGGACTCTCCCTGTTCCCCCTGCGGCAGGAGTGCGCTGCCCTGGGGGCAGGGGCAGGGGGACCCCCCCCCCAAGGGGCTCCTTTGGGTCTGGTCTGGTCCAGGGTTTGGTTCACACCCTGTTGCTGGGAGGGCTTCAAAATGTCTTGGTTGGTTACTGCTGCTGGGGGGAGCACAAGGGGGAAAGGAGGGGCCGGGGGCCAGGTCTGTGCTGCACTGTGGGGACTGAGCATGTTCCCAGCCTGGCAGAATCTACAATCTCTGTCCCCAGGGAAGGGGCCTGGGGGAATCGTGATGTGAAATGATCTAAAGCCTGTTCTGAAACCTTCACAACTGCCCTTCTCGCCCTGCCAGGCTGCAGAATGACGCCCACCTCTCGCTCCAGCTCGTCCCAGCCTCCCATGGGACAGGAGAAATGGCTGCAGTGGCACCAGCTCAGGTAGGGGTTATTGGGGGGTTGCTGGTGGGTTCCTGCTGGAGGGGGAGGGGCAGGAAATACTGAAGAGGTGGCAACTTCTGGGGAGTTAGGTCTGGAGGGGAGCAGGGAATACCCTGGGTGAGGATAGGGAGGGGGACAGAGTGTGACAAACCTGCTGGGACTTGTTAACATGGGCCTAGATCCTCAGAACAAACACTTGAGTGTTGGGGGAGAAAATTCCCTAATTTGTGAAACAGGAAACAGACAAAGCAACTCCCTGGGCGGGGCTGGGAAAACTGACCAGATTTCCAGTGCTGACCCCTCAGCCTGCTAGCCAGAGGCTGGTGTGACATGGAAAGGGGGCACCCAGCAGGGAGGTCTAGGGAAGATGTCCCAGCCCCTCACATACAGCTGCTGGCAGTGGGGAGGGTGTTGGGTTCTCTATCATGGGGCTGTGCCTGGACCCTACTGGGGGCTCCATCGCCTGTATCAGCCTCTGGCTAGTAGGTCTGTGGTGGATCTGCTGGGAGAGACAAGGGGCTCTCACTTCGTCCCCTCACCCAGATGTCTCCTGGCTGCTCTCAGCAGTGTGGGGATAGGACTCTGCTGACTCTCTCAGAGCTTCCATTTGATTGGCTCCTTTCCTCCATGAATAGTGGGGCTGTGAGGGGGGCAGCAGGTACTGAGTGTGGGACTCTCGCTCTTTCAGGGGCCGGTGACCTTCGAGGAGGTGGCTGTGTATTTCACCAGGGAGGAATGGGCTCTGCTGGACCCCGCTCAGAGAGCCCTCTACTGGGATGTCATGCAGGAGAACTGTGAGAATGTGACCTCGCTGGGTAAGGGTTCCTGTCCCCTCGGTTTTTAGAAGGAGAAATGCAGAGTTAAGGTTCTTGCCACTCCCCCAATGCCACCTCTGCTCTGCCCTGTTTCAGCATCACCCCGACATGCCAGAGACTACCCACACTAAAAAATGGATGCTTTTGCCGCTATAGCTGTGTCTGTAATTGAGCTTTGGTCAGCAGAGCCATGTTGGATAGGGTGCGTGTGTGCGCATGCGTGTGGGCACTTTTTCACAGCCTTAAACAATAGAGCTGGACTGGCAAAGCTTTTAAGAGCTACCTAAGACCTACCTAACTAGTTCCTCGACACACACCTGACACCTTTGGGTGAACGAATATGCGTGTACCTGGTCTGTGGGATCCTAGTAAAACATTAGGCACCCTGTGCCCTCTACCGGGTGGCATCAAGAGGTCCATGATGAGTCACATCCTTCTCCTCCTTCAGTCACTGCATTAGAGTGTCTTTAGAATGAGCCGGCTGACCCCCGTTCCAGCCTTCTGGTTGGGTTCCACGGGGCTCTGTCCTTGGGCCTCTTCTTTTCTTCCTCTGCACCTTATTTTTGGGTAATCTCATCAGCACACACACATTCAGCTACCATCTCTGTGCTCCTAACTCCCAGTTCTGCCTCTCTGCTCCTGGCCTGTCTCATTCTGTTGCAACTGAAATCTCAGCCCCTCTCTCTCTCTCTCATCTCCTCACTGATGTCCAGCCATCAGCTAACGATCAACAGCTGAAGCAAAGCTCTTAATATTTCCCCCAAGCCCTCCCCCCACCTTCTTTCTCTACCGCCGCAGACAGCACCATTGTGCTGCCTGTCACTCAGGCCCATAACTGTGCAATACCTTTGTCACGGAGCTCCCTCTGGGGCCTCCTATCCAGGCTGTGCCTACACCTGGCATTTTCTTTTTGTGTAACATCCTTAACAATTGGCCTTTCATATCCATCTGCGCAGCTAGAGCTCTTAGTCATCCTCTCCTGTCTCAGTTACTCCAAGATCCTTTTCTCTGACCTCACCTTGCGCATCTCCATTCAGAAGGAAAAAGCGCCCTCCCGGTCCTCGAACATGACTTATGAGGGAAGGTTGAAAGAACTGGGCATGTTTAATTTTGAGAAAAGAGTGAGTGGGGAACTGAGAACAGTCTTCAAATATGTCAAGGGTTGATATAAGAGAGCAGTGATTAACTGTTCGTCACGTCCACTGAAGGTAGGAGGAGAAGTAATTGGCTTGATCTGCTGCAAGGGAGGTTGAGGGTGCGTAATACAAAAACCTTTCCAGCGATAAGGATAGGGAAGTGCTGGAATGGATTACAAAGAGAGGTTGTGGAATTCTTGTCCCAGGAGGGTTTTAAGAACAGGTCAGACAAACTTCTGGCATATTTACACCTGATCCTGCCGCAGGGCGATGGGAATGGAGTAGATGACTTCTTGAGGTCCCTTCCAGCCTATATTAGAAGATTTTAGGATTCATTGCCTTAGCCCTTTGCTTTGGTCACGTCTCCTGGTGGAGAATTCGGACCTCCTTTGTGGATCGGCTGCAGGTCCAAATTTTGTTCCTAGAGCCCTGAAAATCTGCAGATATCCATGGGCCATTTTTGCGGATCGCAGATCGGAGGCGGATATAAATTTTGTATCCATGCAGGGCTCTACCTGTCTTACTTCTGTCTATGCCTACAACTTAAATCTATTTCGTACACAGTGACTACATCTGAAATAACATATGAGATCACCATAACAATGATCAATGAATGATAAAACAAACTAATTGGCTCCATGAACCACGGAGTCTCTTCCTTTTCCATCCCCACCTGCAAGAGCCGCCGTCTCTCTTCTCTGCATGTTCTTTGGATCTTCGAATTTGTCCCTCCTGAAGTCACATGGCCTGATTCTTATTTTTCACATTCTCCTTTGGCAGAAGAATTCGTCTGTGGCTCTTGAACTACACCATCTAATTTGCCAGCTTTCTCCACACAGTGTTTTTTATGCTCCCTCCCTTTATACCTGACTCGCTAGGTTCCCTAATGCCACAGGATGTGCTTTCCTGACATCTAATGCTGCTGAGATCCTGCCTTCAGTGATATCCCTGCCCTTCCTGGTCCTTACTCCACTGAACCCCCCCAGCCCATGCTTCCTGTTCCCAGCTTCCCCTAGACTCTCTCTTTGGCTCTGGACCTGTCTGTCAGCAAGAAGCAGTGCCAGGGACACTTGCCCTCTGTCTGGAGTCTTCACTTTCTGGGAAATGCAGTTCCAGTCTCTGTTTTTTAGGAGCCTCTTTGATAAGGAGTGTCTGGCTGTGTGTGTTCCCAGCAAAGATGGGGATAGTTAAATCCCTCCTGAGCAGAGTGTTCTGCACCTTTGAGCACCTGGGGAGCTGGCCCTGCGATTTTATTGTTTAAAATGGACTGGGGTTAATCTAATAGAATGTTTTTTATGATGATAAATGGCCTATGAATTCCCCTGATCTCCTTTGTTTTCTTTCCCTTGAGCAGGGTTTCCAGTTTCCCAACCCTCTGTGATCTTCCAGCTGGAACGAGGGGAAGAGCCGTGGGCCCTGGCTCTCCCTGGATCAGTGGAAAGCGAGATCCTGGGAAGTCCCTGCACAGGTGAGGAAACATTAAACCAACCCAGAAACTGTAAGTGCCTGAGAGAACCCGCTGGGATTCCCCACACAGACTCTGTGAGCTCAGGACAGTCCCCAGCAGATCTCACTCCTGGCTTCCTACAGATGATGATTGACACCTTGGCTGGAGCTCCCTCCCTTCCTACTGAGTGTTTGGATGGGATTTGGGCAGGGCCGGCCTCGGGGAAATGGCAGCTGGGGCAAACTTGCATTTTGGTGCCCCTGGCTCTCATAGGCTCCCTAGGCAACCCACGTTCCCTTCCCCCCCAACCTCTGCACTGTGTCCCTTTGCCCCAAATGCCTGCTCCCCCTCCTGCACCCCTAATCCCTACACCCCTTCATTCCTAACCTCTGCCCCCCTCGTGCACCCCAACACCTGTCCCCTCCTGAGCCCCTAACCCCTGCACTGTGCCCCCTTCACCCCAGCCCTTGCACTCCACTCCTGTGCCGCAATCATTAATGATCTGGAGGATGGCGTGGACTGCACTCTCAGCAAGTTTGCAGATGACACTAAACTGGGAAGAGTGGTAGATACGCTGGAGGGTAGGGATAGGATACAGAGGGACCTAGACAAATTAGAGGATTGGGCCAAAAGAAACCTGATGAGGTTCAACAAGGACAAGTGCAGAGTCCAGCACTTAGGGCAGAAGAATCCCATGCACTGTTACAGACTAGGGACCGAATGGCTGGGCAGCAGTTCTGCAGAAAAGGACCTAGGGGTTACAGTGGATGAGAAGCTGGCTATGAGTCAACAGTGTGCCCTTGTTGCCAAGAAGGCTAACGGCAGTTTGGGCTGTATAAATAGAGGCATTGCCAGCGGATCGAGAGACGTGATCGTTCCCCTCTATTCGACATTGGTGAGGCCTCATCTGGAGTAATGTGTCCAGTTTTGGGCCCCACACTACAAGAAGGATGTAGAAAAATTGGAAAGAGTCCAGCAGAGGGCAACAAAAAATGATTAGTGGGCTGGAGCACATGACTTATGAGGAGAGGCTGAGGGAACTGGGATTGTTTAGTCTGCAGAAGAGAAGATTGAGGGGGGATTTGATCGCTGCTTTCAAGTGCCTGAAGGAGGGTTCCAAAGAGGATGGATCTAGACTGTTCTCAGTGGTAGCAGATGACAGAACAAGGAGTAATGACCTCAAGTTCCCGTGGGGTAGGACTAGGTTGGATACTAGGAAAAACTATTTCACTAGGAGGGTGGTGAAGCACTGGAATGGGTTCCCTAGGGAGGTGGAGTCTCCTTCCTTAGAGGTTTTTAAGGCCTGGCTTGACAAAGCCCTGGCTGGGATGATTTAGTTGGGAATTGGTCCTACTTTGAGCAGGAGGGTGGACTAGATGCATCCTGAGGTCCCTTCCAACCCTGATATTTTATGGTTCTATGCAGCCCTTCCCTGCTACCCCCTGCACCACTCTCCTGTGCCCTCAACCCCTGCACTGTGCCCCCTTTGCCTCTAACCCCGGCATCCCCCTCCTGCACCCAAGTGGGGAACCTGACCTGGATGCACAAAGCAGCTGGCATTGCTGCTCGCTCGCTCCCCCACTGGACTGCTGCTCCCCCGCCCCACACAGCCCTGGGGGGCTGGGAGAGGGGAGCAAGGAGCGACGTCAGGGCTCCCTGCACCCAGGTCACTTTCCCTGCAGGCTGTGTAAGGGGAGGGCAGGAGAGCAGCTGCTCCTGATGTCTCAGCACCGCCCAGGTGGGGAAGTGACCTGGATGCAGGGAGCCCTGGGGTGTTTGTTGGGGGGACTGAGTGTGTGTGTGTGTGTGTGTGTGTGTGTTGAGGGGAGGATATTAAAGAGTGTGTGTATGTTGAAGGGAGTGTGTAAAGGACTGTGTGTGTGTGTGAAGGTAGTCTGTGCCTGAGTGAGTGAGCGCGCTGTCTCTTTAAGAAAGTTCCCAGGGTCAGGAGCCTGAACTAGGCTTGTTCAGACACAAGCAGCTGCCGGCAGCTCCGGCCCCAGAGAGGCAGCAGCACACGCAGATTCCCCCTGTCCCATCACCCCAGCTCAGTGGAAATCGGGTACCTGGGTTGGGGGGGGGGATCACCCCGCCATCAATCAGCACCTCCCCCCTGCAGAGCAGTCAGGAGGATGTTGCCAGTCGGGGGTGGACGGGGCGACTCCGAGGGTGAACGGGGGGTGGGGGGACAGGAACAGCAGCAGCTGCACACGTGGAGCAGGGCGGAGAGGGGCCCCTCTGTTCCAGAGCAGTCACTTGGCTCTGACGGCTGGTCATCCAATTTCCCCCTGCAGCTCAGGTCTATCCCACTCCCCCACGCAGCTGCTTATCTGCCTCCCTGTGCCGCTTTCATCAGCCCAGCGAGCCTCTCAGCAGCAGGTCAGGTGGGAATCCAAACCCTGCGCCCGGCACCCCCTTGGGTGGGGCACCCGTACGGCCCCCCCCATAAAGGCCGGTCCTGGGTGGGGAGCAGAATTGATCCCCTCCATTGTCCCCTGTGGGGAAGAGTTTGGGGGAGTTCAGTCCCTGATTTTTATTTTCTGTCTCTCCAGCACTTACTTGGGTTTGCTCTCTGCCTTTCCATCCCCAGTTCTGAGATTTCTCCTCTCTTCTAGCAGGTGATGGGGTGGTGAGGGAGAGCGAGGAGCAGAATCCTCACCAGGAAGATGCTGAGCTCGCCGAAGCGCATGGGGAATTACTGCGAAGAGCCAAAGGGAGCATGTCCAGCCCCCATGAGCAGGGAAAAGCTGGTGAAAATTACCACAGACCAGAGAGAGAGCAGGGAAACCACTCAGAGGAGAGAGTGGATGAACCCATTAATTGTCAGGGAACTCACAGGGACCTCAAGGAAACTACCTCCCAGGAGAAAATCCTCACGGAAAAGCGAGAGACTACGTGTAGTGAGTGTGGGAAAAACTGCCATTACCGCTCAGCCCTTATTCGACATGAGATAATCCACACGAAAGAGAGACCCTACGAATGCTGTGAGTGTGGGAAAAGCTTCAATCATACCTCAGTCCTTAGTAGGCATCAGCGAATACACAGAGGAGAAAGACCCTACGAATGCTGTGAGTGCGGGGAAAAGCTTCACTCAGAGATATACCCTTATCTCTCATCAGAGAATCCACACAGAAGAGCGACCCTATGAATGCTGCAAGTGCAGGAAAAGCTTTACTGAGATCAGCCCTTATCTCTCATCAGACAACGCACACGGGAGAGCGACACTACGAATGCAGGAAAAGCTTCTCTCGGAGCTCAAACCTTACTAGGCATCAGAGGATCCACACAGGAGAGAGACCTTATGAATGCCCTGAGTGCGGGAAAAGTTTCAGTCACCTCTTCTCTCTCATCTCTCACCAGAGAGTCCACACAGGAGAGAAACCCTATGAATGCAGTGAGTGTGGGAAAAGCTTCTCTCGGAGCTCAACCCTTGTTACACATTACAGAGTCCACACCGGACAGAGACACTATGAATGCTGCGAGTGTGGGAAAAGCTTCACTCATAGTTCAGGCCTTTCTAAACATCAGAGAATCCGTAAAGGAGATAAACTTCATAAAAACCTTCTCTAGAGCTGTCAGGAGATTTTTTGTTTAATTCTTTTGACAGTTCCCAGGTAGTGAGTGTTAAGGCTGTTTGCATCTTTTGCACACTGTAGTCCCTCAACTCCCACACATGAGTTGCCCAGTTTTGAAGCTTGCCCGTCTTTGGGGTGGATTCTGTGGTCCTTTGTGTCAACTCCATTGTCCTGCAAGTCATGGGAGTGGGTGTCCTTTCTACCATGAATGTCCATCATCCCAGGTGGGGGAGATGGGGGGTGTCTTCAACCAGCTACATTGAGATAAAATCTACCTGGGTCTCATCACTGTGGTTGCCATGGAGTTAGCTAGCTTGAGTTCACTTTCCTGATGTAATAAGACAGCTATTCTTGCAGTAAAGACATGGGCTATTGATAGTCAATGGGGTTATCTAGCACATTTCCTCCTGATCTGACCTAATCACCGTCACATTTCCTTGTCTAAACAAACGTGGAGATTCACATTTGTACTCCTCCTGCCAGTGCAAAGTTACTGTTAGAGACGTCAAGTTCCTCTTTGAGGACAGATTGTCTCATTCCCAGTTGTTCTCAATTACCCTGGATTGTGCAGAACAGCAGTTATTTTGTTGACTTTTTTTTCTCATTTAAAATATATTTAAATATGATGAAGAGCTGGAGCAGTGTCAGGGAAATAAGGGTCATTTTAGGCTGTGTAATACTGGAAGGAGATGGGGCAACTCAGACATTCCATCCTTCCCCATCACCCCAGAACTGTTACCTTGTGCCTGAGCCATGCACAGTTCACCCCTTCGTATTCCTTCGCTTCCCAACATGTCTGGTGGGGTCATGTTCTTGGCTGTCCATGCTTGGGAATGGTGCTTGTACGTCTTTGATCCTAAATCAGAGTCAGTCTGGCAGGAGATGAGTGTCAGACTTGGAAGGGGATTTCAAATGGATCCCAAGCACCGTTCAAATCCCCTTTTCCCTCAATGGCAAAGCCGCTTCTGGGAAGGTCGGCTGTTTTTTCTCCCGTTATGAAGGTGCTAAAACTCCTGTAAATAACATCAATGAGAGAGGTATCAGAGGGGTAGCCGTGTTAGTCTGGATCTGTGAAAGCAGCAAAGAATCCTGTGGCACCTTATAGACTATTAGACTTTTGGAGCATGAGCTTTCGTGAGTGAATAACCACTTCGTCGGATGCATGAGAAAGCGCTGGGTGAAGCAGGTTTCAGTGGATCATGGGAGAATCTCTCATCCTGATTCTGAGACATCAGATGTAACCTAGTCTGGAATTTCCCTTTAAATTAAAATGAAAGTGTCTTCTACCTCTCTATGATATGGGTTTTCTATCTTTCATGAAGGCTCCTTGGTCATATAACTGCATGTTAGTTTTGTTTGACAGAATGTAGCTCAGAAGTTTTGGGAAATTTCAGACAAATTACCATTTTTTTACTTCAGGTTTGTTTTCCCCCCTATCCCTGCATGATGACATGGAGAAAATTCAAATGCAGTTCAGTCAACAGGAGAGAATACTCCAAGCTGCTGGACATATTATCAAAGAAACAGTCATATGTTTAAATCTCCACTCTGAAAAGGTGAACAGCAGCAGACCCCAAATGGGTGCAACTGACCGAAGTAAGTGCACATGGTCACAGGGTAGTTCAGTTGTTTAAGTCAGTATTGTCTCAGATGATCCAGGGATAGAATTCCACAGCAAGTGATTTGGAACTAGGAAAAGGCCCAGGTATTTAGTTCCCAAGGTGTTTGTGACCCAGTCCCTACAGGAGGTTACTCCTGAAGAGATCTCCTAGCTAATCCCAACACTTGGGAAATGCTGTCTGTGATGAGGTGTATCAACCCTGCACTGGCACTGCTAGGGTTAACTGTGCCATGTGGGGTGAAGAGGCCACACCCCCTCACCCTCTCTGGGCATGCTCCGACTGGAGACGGAGTATAAACGGGAGCAGCTCAGCCTGGGCGGACTGGGGAGAACAAACCTATGTTGTTGGCATGGGGTGGCGGAGGGAGAGCCCAGGGCTGGGGTGGCAGGGGGCTGTGGGGGTGGCTCTTACCTTCTAAACAGGGACGGCTGTTTTCTAGTAAAATCACTAAAAGGGAAGGAGAAAACTCGAAAGAGATTCCTCCTGGCGCTCACGTCCGTGAACCCGAATACTCCCTCAGTCCTCAAAGAGAGACCTGGGGAAGGAGACTTGCTGCAGCAAAGCCACAGGGGTCTCTGAGGTTTCCCTGGCCCCTCGCCCCTCTCCTGCCTGGCTGATGTCAGCATTTCTCTGTGAGGTCACCACCTCCCCACCACCTTTGACCAATAGGCTGAGGTCCTGCCAAAGGCCTTTGTGATGTCACTGCCACACCCCTCCCTTGCTGTGCCAATGTCCTGCCCCTGCCCAGGCACTTTGGAGGTTTGAGCTACTCCCTGTGGATCACCCCACTCAAGGAGCGTTCGTTCTAGGCAGCAAGCCGGCTAGACAGGGAAACATCAGACGCTGCTCCCAATGCTACACTCAGTTTTTCAGAAATTAGTCAACTTCATGGCCAGAAGAGACCATTAGAGCATCTAATCTGACCCCCTGCATATCACAGGCCTCCTGAAGGACACCATAGCTACTTTTGAGGCAGGTGCCCCTGAGGGAGTGAACCTAACAGGCAATGATCAAGTGATCTCTCTCCTGCCATCCATCTCCATCCTCTGACAAACAGAGGCTAGGGACACCATTCCTTACCCATCCTGGCTAAAAGCCATTAATGGACTTAACCTCCATGAATTTATCCAGTCCCCTTTTAAACATTGTTATAGTCCCAGCCTTCACAACCTCCTCAGGTAAGGAGTTCCACAAGTTGACTGTGCGCTGCGTGAAGAACTTCCTTTTATTTGTTTTAAACCTGCTGCCTATTAATTTCATTTGGTGACCCCTAGTTCTTGTATTATGGGAATAAGTAAATAACTTTTCCTTATCCACTTTCTCAACATCACTCATGATTTTATATACCTCTATCATGTCCCCCCTTAGTCTTCTCTTTTCCAAGCTGAAGAGTCCTAGCCTCTTTAATCTTTCCTCGTATGGGACCCTCTCTAAACCCCTAATCATTTTAGTTGCCCTTTTCTGAACCTTTTCTAGTGCTAAAATATCTTTTTTGAGGTGAGGAGACCACATCTGTACACAGTATTCGAGATGTGGGCGTACCATGGATTTATATGAGGGCAATAATATATTCTCAGTCTTATTCTCTATCCCCTTTTTAATGATTCCTAACATCCTGTTTGCTTTTTTGACTGCCTCTGCACACTGCGTGGATATCTTCAGAGAACTATCCACGATGACGCCAAGATCTTTTTCCTGACTCGTTGTAGCTAAATTATCCCCCATCATGTTGTATGTATAGTTGGGGTTATTTTTTCCCAATGTGCATTACTTTACATTTATCCACATTAAATTTCATTTGCCATTTTGTTGCCCAATCACTTAGTTTTGTGAGATCTTTTTGAAGTTCTTCACAATCTGCTTTGGTCTTAACAGCAAGTGTGAAAAATCGGGACAGAGAGTGGGGGGTAACAGGATCCTAGATAAGAAAAAGACCCCAAAATTGGGACTGTCCCTATAAAATTGGGACATCTGGTCACCCTAGCACCCCCCCAGGACTCCTGAGTTCCATTGCTGGGTTTCCTATCGGTTCCAGTGCTGGTTGTTTTCCTTTTCCTGGGGGACTCTGGGCAAGTTGCTCCCCCCTCTAGGGCTCTGTCCCCAGCAGGCAAATGGGTATTTTGTACCTTCCCGCTATTGGAAAGTGCTGGGAGAATCCCCCAGCCAAAGCTGCTCTGACAGAGCTAAGCAGCATCTGACCATTCAACGTCGGAGCGCACGGCCCAGGAGGAGGAGTGTCTGGCTCTGGGGTTTCCCTTCAGCCCAGTCTAGAGAGAGAGGCCCAGCCATGGGGTTTGGCTCAAGAAGACCAAGTCTCCAATTTGTTAAGGGCGTTTTGAATTCCAATCCTGAGCTCCAAAGTTCTTGGTGTCAGTTGCACATTTTAGAACGATACTCTCCACTCCATTTTCCAAATCATCATTCATACTGTTTACCCACCTCCACTAGGCCCGGAACCCTGCCAAAGAAGGAAAGAGGATTGGTTTGGAATGATTTGTTTTTGACAAATCCATGCTCACTTGTCCTAAGAATCAAATTATCCTGTAGGTGCTGCTGACAAACTGAGTGTTTAAGAATATATTCCAGTATCTCTCCAGCTATGGAAGTGAGGCTGGCTAGTCTGTAAGTCCCAGGGGTCTCTTTGTTCCCCTTTGAAAGATAGGTCCTGTCTTGTTCATGGATGGGAAGATGTTCTTTTTCAGGGATCTCAGACGAGAACTGGGGCACAACTCCTGGTTTGTTAAGGCCACAAAAATGGAGGCAGGAACCTCTTCTCTCCTGCTGGCAAAGAACCCCAGGTACCTAGAACAAACGCTCCTTGAGTGGGGTGATCCACAGGGAGTATGTCAAACCTCCAAAGTGCCTGGCCAGGGGCAGGACATTGGCACAACAAGGGAGGGGTGTGGCAGTGACATCACAAAGGCCTTTGGCAGGACCTCAGACTATTGGTCCAAGGTGGTGGGGAGGTGGTGACCTCACAGAGAGATGCTGACATCAGCCAGGCAGGACCGGGGCGAGGGGCCAGGGAAACCTCAGAGACCCCTGTGGTCTTTTTCTTATCTAGGATCCTATTACCCTGTCCCGATTTTTCACACTTGCTGTCTGGTCACCCTAGGGTGTGCGCATGTGTGGGTCCCAGCTGCTCCCTGCCCCCCTCATTGAAGCAGGTGTGCAGGGTTCCTGCCCTGGGAACTGCAGGCACCAGTGGCCATAGGGCTGGCTGCAGGCAGGGCAGGGGCTGGCTGGAGGTAAGGTCTGGCGGCAGGCAGGGCAAGGGGTGCCGGGCTGGCTGGAGACGGGTGTGTGGGGCAGGCTGGCTGGCTTCAGGCAGGGACACAGGGGTGTGCAGCAGGGGTTGGCAGGGCTGGAGACAGAGGAGTGCGGGACTGGCTGGCTTCAGGCAGGGGTGTGTGGCAGGAGTTGGCTGGAGACAGGGCAGGGTGTGCACGGCTGGGGGTGTGTGGGTGCTGGCTGGCTTTGGGTGGGGCCACAGGGGGTGCGGCAGGAGTTAGCTGGAGACAGGGCAGGGGGTGGGGCAGGGGCTGGCTGTGGGCTGGGGGTGTGGGGCTGGCTGCAGGCAGGGCAGGGAGGACGCGGCTGGTGCGGGCAGGGCAGAGGGTGCAGGGCTGGCTGCAGATAGGGGCTGGCTGGAGGCAGGGCAGGGGGTGGAGGGCTCGCAGAAAATGTACGGAGAGGTATTTGAAGGTGAAGATAACACCATGGTTACCAGGTGACTGGCACATCCTGGGTTAAAGAAAGGAAGGGACCTGGAGTTAATAGTCTGAAGTATTTGTGTTACCAACCCTGTCACTGCCTGACCCCCCTTCAGTGCGGAGCAGGTGTGTACGTTGCTGTGTGGAACGCACAGACTCCTGGAGAGCAGGGGCAGCTGTTTCCTTGGCAGAGAGCCTGGCACTTCGGAGACTTTCTTGACTTGCTGTTTTGAAGCAATTCAGTAAAATAACGGTGGAGCTACAATGTCTGGTCCAAAATTTCAGCCCCCTGGTGCAAAAATGCTATTTTAGGATCTAAACAGGAGGCTTCCAGCACTAGGACACCTGACCAGAGAGCTCAGTGGGGGCGTAACAGCTGCTGACTCTGAGGGTCCTGGGCAAAATCCACTTGCAGGTGGAGGCGTTTCGATTTATTTGATCGATAATGAGGAAGGCGAAGATTTAATCACGGGTATTTTTAGTAAATGTCATGGACAGATCACGGGCAAAACCCAAAAGCTCATTGCCCATGACCTGGCCATGACTTATACCATAAATACCCCACATTGAATCGTGGGGAGGGAGGCCCAGGGGGTCCGTGGCACCAGCTGTGGGCGCAGGGAGTCCAGGGGGCCCGTGGCACCATGTACGGGGGGAGAAGCCCTGGGGACCCACTGCCACTCCAGATGCTGCCAGGTCAGGGGAGCCCCAGAGGCCAGCCCTGCTCCGGCCACCTCGGGACAGGTGCCAGGAGCCACTGAGCTGTGGCTGCTCCTGCCACCCTTGGAACCACTGCTCAAGCTGCCCCCAGGCCAGCTGCTGGGGCAGCCACGGAGTCAGCCGCTGTGGCCACTGCAGAAGCCACAGAATCTATGACTTGTGCAGCCTCCGTGACACAGAGGGATCCCTAATAAAGAGACAAACCCCTCCCTGCTGTGACTGCAGCTCCTGGAAGGAAAGGGAAGAGAGAAGGAGAGCGAGAGAGTCCCTGTCACCTCTCTCCCCTGCTCCCTCCCCCTTGTATTCTGTAACCCCATCTCACTGGGTTCCCTGTGCTGGTGCCATGGGGGTGACACTAGAGTTCTGGGGATTTGGGGGGAGGGGAAGGGGGCTCTTCGTTTCTCAGCATTTCACACAAATTTGTCTTTGGGCTGAAATTTCTCCTGTTAGGCCTCTCAGTCAGAGCTGTACCCACCCTGTTTGGGGGGGGGAGAAAGGGGGGGGAGAGATGTAAATTGCAGAGCAGGCAGAGAAGTCGCCAATAAAGGGTCATATTGATCTGGTGACTGGTTCTGACCTGGGTCACACATCCTCTGACACAGGCTCATGTGCAGAACATGGGAGCTCTGGCTTGTCCTAAATGCTGTAGAGTGTGAGTTCCTGGAAAGGGCAGGGGAGAGTGAGCAAGAGGAGAAAGGCAGAGACATTGGGGGGAGGAATTGGGGGGAGAAGAAGGAGAGAACAGAGAGACAGTAAATCAGGCCTGCACAACTCGTAAAGCGGCGAGGGCCACATTCCTCCAAAGAAAACAGCTGAGGGCTGAAACCTCCCGGCCCGAGGAATCACCCCGCCCCAAGGCCGTCCAGCCCTGCGGAAACAAACCCTCCTTCCCCAGCGCCGCCCCACCAAAACAGCTGTGGGCCAAAAAGGAAGGTTGGGATGGGGAGGTGATGCTTTATTTTAAATCAACCAGGGGCTCCCAGCTAAAGAGGTGGCTGGGAGGCCTCAGGGTCAAATTAAAGGGCCCGGGGCTCCGGCGGCTGGGGGAACCCGGCAGGGCCGGCTCTAGGTTTTTTACTGCCCCAAGCAAAAAAAATTGTGGCTGCCCCCCTTCCCAGCCCTGGGCTCCCCCCATACCCTCCTGCTGCCCCAGTCCTGGGCTCTCCCCCCACCCACACACACACCCTGCCACCCCAGCGCTGGGCTTCCCCTTCTTCCCCACGAGTGCCCTCCCTGCACCCTGCTGCTGCCCCAGCCCTGGGCTCCCCCTCACCAGTCCCCCCCGACACCTCCTGCTGCCCCAGCCCTGGGTCACTGGTAACTCGCTCCCAGGGCGGGTCATTCAGACGGAATTTTGGATGTGCACAAAACACAGACAGGATTGGTTCCCATATGGTTACAGAGCTGCAGTAAAGTGGAACAATTTTCAGCTTGTGTGATTGGAGGAGATCTGGATGCATATTATAAGACTGTCCTCCATAAATGAGGAAAAGTTGAGGTGCCTTTATTATTCTTTTGTTCCACTCTTTCTTTCTATGGGGAATTTGCCAATGCAATATCACTGTCTTCCTTTCAAACAAACAAACAGGCAATGGCTGTTGAAAATAGCAATTCCAGTCCTAATAAGCATTTCTTGCTCAATTTTATCCTACTTTTTCTACAGCAAGTTACAGTGGATCAGTATATTTGATTTGGGAGAAACGAAGTAACAGCTGCCCAAACCGAGCTTGAGCACTCCTGAATGTTGAGGTGTTCAAATCTGGAAAGCAGGTGCTGGGGGTGGGGGGCTCCATGGGGGAGCATGGCAGCAACTGTCTGGCGCTGCACGGAGCCAGACACGCTGGTCTGAGTGGCACACTAAGCGGTTTGGGGTTTGGAGAAGGGGTAGGGGGTTCTGGGGGGACAGTCAAGGGACAAGGAGCAGGGGGGGGTTGGATGGGGCAGAGGTTCAGAGGGGCAGTCAGGGGACAGGCAGCAATAGGATAGGCATGGGAATCCAGGAGGTTTATAAGGGGACAGGTAGGGGGTGGGGTCCTGGGGGGAAGTTGGGTGGGGTCTTAGGAGGGGGCAGTTGGGGACAAGGAGAAGGGAGGCTTAGATGGGGCAGGGGTCTCGGGAGGGGGTAATCAGGGGACAAGGACCAGTGGTGCTTAGATAGGGGGTGTGGGTCCTGGGGGGCAATTGGGGCAGGGGTCTGGGGAGGGGGCAATCAGCGGCCAGGGGCTGGAATTCAAAGGGCTCTGGGCTGCTGGCAGCCACGGGGAGCCCAGAGCCCTCTGATTCCCGGCCGCGGCTGGGATTTAAAAGGCTCTGGGCTCCCAGCCACAGCGGGCAGCGCAGAGCCCTTTGAATCCCGGACCCCGCTGAGATTTAAAGGGCTCTGGGCTCCTTGTTCCTGCAGGCAGCCCAGAGTCATTTGATTCCCTGCCATGTCTGGGATTCAAAGGGCTCTGGACTGCCCGCAGAGCGCCAGGGGGGGGATTTAGAATCTCCCGGCGGGCCGCACAGTGAGGCTCCGCGGGCCGCATGTTGTGCAGGCCTGTGATAGAGGTATATAAAATCACGAGTGATGTGGAGAAAGTAGATAAGGAAAAGTTATTTACTTACTCCCATAATACAAGAACTATGGGCCACCAAATGAAATTAATAGGCAGCAGGTTTAAAACAAATAAATGGAAGTTCTTCTTCACACAGCGCATAGTCAACTTATGGAACTCCTTGCCTGAAGAGGTTGTGAAGGCTAGGACTATAACAGGGTTTAAAAGAAAACTGGATAAATTCATGGAGGTTAAGTCCATTAATGGCTATTAGCCAGGATGGGTAAGGAATGGTGTCCCTAGCCTCTGTTTGTCAGAGAGTGGAGATGGATGGCAGGAGAGAGATCACTTGATCATTGTCTGTTAGGTTCACTCCCTGGGCTGCTTCTGCTCTACAACTATAATTGTCTTTTTACACCAAAATCACTAACTTGAGCACCCAATTCCATGTACAGTCCTAGTGGATGTAAGGCACAGGTAACTTTTGCCTCAGGGTAGCTTATTGGCATCAACCCTCTCTCCCGCACCTGGAGCTAATGAAATTCCTGGCTGGAGGGACACACGCTCCTACAAGTCAAAAGGAAAGGAGCTGATAGAAAAGATCACAGGACTGACCCCAAAGAAGGGTGAACTGCAAAAGGCAGAAGCAGGCAACTCATCTGGCAGAGCTGAGAGACCACAGTGAAGATGGTGCAAAGTTCACTATATTGGAATTAGCAAATGTGATTTTTTTTAAAACAAATCTTTGGGAAGCCCTAATAAAGGTATTTCTTACAGTTCTCTCCCATTTGGATTTTCTGATATCTAATAGGGAATGACATCTGATTGAAGCTTTTCCCAAATGCAGAGCATGTATAGGGTCTCTCTCCACTGTGGATTCTACGATGTCTGACAAAGTCTGAGTGCTCAGTGAAACTTTACCCGCACCCAGAGCATGTGTAGGGGATCTCTCATGTGTGGATTCTCTGATGTGTGATAAGGTGTGAGCGCCGACTGAAGCTTTTCCTGCACTCAGAGCACGTGTAGGGCGTCTCCCCTGTGTGGGTTCTCTGATGTCTGATAAGGTGTGAGCGCCGACTGAAGCTTTTCCCACACTCAGCGCATGTGTACGGCATCTCTCCTGTGTGGGTTCTCTGATGTCTGATAAGGTGTGGGCGCTGACTGAAGCTTTTCCCGCACTCAGCACATGTGTAGGGCGTCTCTCCTGTGTGGATTCTCTGATGTGTGATAAGGGCAGAGCCGTGCCTGAAGCTTTTCCCGCACTCAGAGCATGTGTAGGGCTTCTCTCCTGTGTGGATTCTCTGATGTGTGATAAGGGCAGAGCCGTGCCTGAAGCTTTTCCCGCACTCAGAGCATGTGTAGGGCTTCTCTCCTGTGTGGATTCTCTGATGTGTGATAAGGTGTGAGCGTTGACTGAAGCTTTTCCCGCACTCAGCGCACGTGTAGGGCAGCTTCCCTGTGTGGATTCTCTGATGTCTGATGAGGGCAGAGCGGTGACTGAAGCTTTCCCCGCACTCAGAGCACGTGTAGGGCTTCTCTGCTGTGTGGATTCTCTGATGTGTGATAAGGATTGAGCGCTGACTGAAGCTTTCCCTGCATTCAGAGCACGTGTAGGGCGTCTCTTCAAAGTTGATTCTCTCATGTGTAATAAGGTCTGAGAGGCTACTGAAGTTCTCCTCTGGCCTCTGCTGAGTCTCAGAGGCTTTTACTTTTTCTCGGAGTGCACAACTCCTGGAAACATTCCCTTTGGGTCTTCCTGATAATGTCTCATATGGTTCTCCTTGCTCAGCATCTTCCTGCTGGGGTTTCTGCTCCTCATTCTCACGCACCATTCTATCACCTGATGGGAGACAGAGAGAATACAGGAATAGGTCACTCCCTGTGCCTGAGAGAAAGGAAATCTCAGAGACAGGAATTTTAAAAGGGATGAACAAACCAAAATATGTGCAGGAGAGATCAAACCTATCAGGAGCTGATTTTCCCCAGAGGAGAGAGGAAGGGATCAGTTTTGGTCTACATTTCACCAGAACATGCAGGGGAAAGTGGGATCAGGTAGGGATCTGCTGACAGTTGTTAGTCAGGATAGGTGGGAAGCCATGAGTGACATCTGCCTAATTATTCCACATCTGCAGGGAACAATCCTGAACTTGGAGAGCTCACAGGGTCTTTGTAGGGCATCCCAAATGTTTCCTGTATTCACGGACAGTTTTTGACTTGCTTTAACCAAGTCCTCACCTCTGCAGGCAGCTCTCGGGAGCACTTCTTTCTCAGAACCCTGGAGGTCCGGGACCCACGGCTCTTCCCCTCGTTCCAGCTGTGAGACCACATCAGGTTTGGAATTTAGAAACCCTATGCCAGGCAAAGAAAACCAGGAAGGTCAGTGGAATTTGTGGGATACTTGTCACAAAGAATAGTTCATGGTTTTAAGCTCAGATCATTTTTAAGCAGTAACATCCCAAGACCAGCTTCCTTGGCTCCAAGTGGCAGGAGAGTTATTATTATTATTAATCATATGCATTACCTTAGTGCCTAAGGACCAACTAACAGTGTGTCTCTGTTGTGCTAGGCACAGTACAAATGCAGAATAGTAGATGGCCCATGCTCTGAAGAATTTACAGTCTAAATACACAAGACAGACACAGCATGGGGGAAGGGGTAGACCCCTGTTAGAATGGCGATATTCAGGCCTGCCTGCAAAGCCTATATTTTAAGAACTTAGGGGTATTTTTATCACTTAGCTAGTTACAGGAGTATGAAAACAAAGAATCAAAATCACAGTCTGCCTCTGTCTGGGCCTTCTCTCACTAGGATAGGCTGAGGCCTTGTTCTTAGGCTAAGGCCTTTGGCTAAGCAGCAGGGGCAGCCATAAGCTGGGAAGCGAAGGGTCACATCCTCACATCTCAAACCAGTCACACTGAAATAAGGTGCTATTGGGCTGTTAGGAAGACAATCCTGTCCGGAGCTTAAGATGGTTAGAATGCTATCAAATTAAGGTTTCTTTGTCTGGCAAGAAATCACTTATCAATGGTTGTGGTTGTGAAACCCTCATTTCTGTATTGCTTTATCTTTATGGCAACCACTTTTACATTGTTAATCAGTCTGGTTCTCTAATTGTTTCTCTCTCCTGTATAATTAATGTTGCCAGGTGTAAGTTAATTAGGGTACTGGTTTATAATTGGTTAGAGCAGGAGTAGGCAACCTATGGCGGCACACGAGCTGATTTTCAGTGGCACTTACACTGCCCAGGTCCTGGCCACCGGTCCAGAAGGCTCTGCATTTTAAATTTAATTGTAAATGAAGCTTCTTAAACATTTTAAAAACCTTACTGACTTTACATACAATAGTTTAATTATGTATTATAGACTTATAGAAAGAGACTGACTAAAAACGCTAAAATGTATTATTGGCACATGAAATCTTAAATTAGAGTGAATAAATGAAGACTCAGCACACCACTTCTGAAAGGTGGCCGACGCCTGGGTTAGAGAATTATGTCACAATATGTTAGAATTGGTTAGTTAAATTTCAGCACAATGATTGGCTCAGGTATAGCTGAGAATATTGCTCTATAAATGGGGTCAAACTGGAGGGGGGAAGGAAATTGGAATTATAGACTATCAGGGTTGGAAGGGACCTCAGGCGGTCATCTAGTCCCACCCCTGCTCAAAGCAGGACCAATCCCCAACTAAATCATCCCAGCCAGGGCTTTGTCAAGCCTGACCGTAAAAACCTCTAAGGAAGGAGATTCCACCACCTCCCTAGGGAACCCATCCCAGGGCTTCACCACTCTCCTAGTGAAATAGTGTTTCCCATATCCAACCTAAAACTCCCCCATTGCAACTTGAAATCATTACTCTTTGTTCTGTCATCTGCTACCACTGAGAACAGTCTAGATGCATCCTCTTTGGAACTCCCCTTCAGGTAGTTGAAGGCTGCTATCAAATCCCGCCTCATTCTTCTCTTCTGCAGACTAAACAATCCCAGTCCTCTCAGCCTCTCCTCAGAAGTCACGTGTTCCAATCCCCTAACCATTTTTGTTGCCCCCTGCTGGACGCTTTCCAATTTTTCCACATCCTTCTTATAGTGTTGGGCCCAAAACTGGACACAGTGCTCCAGATGAGGCCCCATGAATGTTGAATGTTGGTTAGGGGGAGAACGGGAACAGGGACACAGGCCAGGCTCTGCGGCATCAGAGCTGGGAAGGGAACAGACTGTATCGGCGTATAGAGATAAGCCCGACTGGTGTGAAGGGCTTCGGAATATGTAATCTTATAGGTGTAAAAATTGTACAGACTATACCACCCTGTGACATCATCAACGAAGTGCCCATTTATGCCTGGGTAGGGGCCCTGTTCTGGGCGGGAGGATGCAGCAAGGACTCAGGATCGGTGGCCAGGGTCTCTGTGCACAGAGACGGGGAGGTTATATGGGGAGGGCATAATGAGAGGGAGAGGGAGGTCAAGAGTTAAAATAATAATTGGGGAAAAAAATGTATAATAAAGTGAAACTGAACAGAAATAAAACTGGAATGGAGGCTCTACAGCAACAAGGCTTCGGTAGGGATTCGGGGTTAAAGGTCTGGGATCCCCAACAGCTCCAGATCCCCAAACCTCTCCTCCCTCCCACTGACCCACCCAGCCCACTTCCTGGGTGCCCTTCCCCAACACTCACCTCCGCTTCTTCCCATTACTCTCAGCCAGCACCACCTCCCGGCACCTTGAGAACTTCTTGTATTTTCTCCTCGTCTCTCACAGCCTCCTACCTCCCTGCTGCTTCTTAGCTCTAACCCTGCACACACCCACCCCATGTCCTGGCATATCTACTACCCCCATTCTCTGTCCCTCCCACGGCTCGCTTATCCCTTCACCCATGGGATCCTGAACGGCAACATTACATGCTCTCCTAAAAGAGCTCATCTGACTGTCACACAAGCCATGCATGAGTGACACACCTATTTACTCAATTTAGAATTCCACAGGTAGCATATTTTCCTCTTAAAATGAGGAAAAGGCATGAAAGCTACAGTGATTAATATAGTTACTAATGTAGCCAATTACATTCAATGCAATTTTAAAATGTGCGACAGCACCAAAAAGGCACAAGTCCAAAAATGATACTAGTGGGTGGGAGATAAGGCAAAAAAAGGTGGCGGGGGGGGGGGGGGGCAAGGAATCTTGTCAAAACTTGTATGATGAATAAAGGTATAAAGTTATTACTACTCAGGTTCTTCAGAGACCGCACAGCTTCTAATAACTGAGGGGACAGGACTCCTTACCCAGCGAGGTCACTGTC
The DNA here is from genome assembly GCF_020497125.1 of Mauremys mutica. Lineage (NCBI taxonomy): Eukaryota > Metazoa > Chordata > Testudines > Geoemydidae > Mauremys > Mauremys mutica. The sequence goes on from NW_025423256.1 coordinate 5,438,082, forward strand.
TCATAGTTCTCCTGCATGACATCCCAGTAGAGGGCTCTCTGAGCGGGGTCCAGCAGAGCCCATTCTTCTCTGGTGAAATACACAGCCACCTCCTCGAAGGTCACCGGCCCCTGAAAGAGCAAGAGTCCAACACTCAGTACCTGCTGCCCCACTCACAACCCCACTAGTCACAGAACAGCAGCACCAGGGAAATGGAAGCTCCGGGAGGCACATGTTAACAGAGTCCCACCTCACCTAGCTTAGAGCAGCCAGGCAGCATCAGAGGGTAGAAAGAGAGAATCTTTGTGTCTCCCAGCTGACAGACGCAGGCAGGGGCGTCACATTTATCACATACCTACTAGCCAGAGTTTGATATAGGAGATGGGGCTGGCTCTGGACCCTACTAATGGCTCCCTGGTAGGAAACACTCTCCAAATAAAATATAAGGAAGAAAAGGGAAGTCAGTAGTAAAGAATATTAGTTAGAACAGGGTGTGACGAGGCGGTTCTGGCGGGACCCAACTGAGAGTGCCAATTCAGGACCAATTGCTCAAACAGGGCAGTCACAGCTCAAGCCTGGGGTTTTTCCACCTCTAAGGCAAACCAAACCAGCCAGACAAGAAGAACTTCGGTTTCACCCCACTGGCTAACCACAAGTCACACAAGCAATTTCCTTAGACACTCCAGTCTCCCAGTATCGCCACCAGTGCACTCGTCCTGGGGATGAATGGTTATAAAAACCAACACCCCAGTAAAATAAAAAGGTTCTCTCAATCCCAAAGAATTAAGCCCCAGACCCAGGTCAATATACACATCAGATCTTACCCACAAATCACGCCGTTGCCAATCCTTTAGAATCTAAAATCTAAAGGTTTATTCATAAAGGGAAAAAGGTAGAGATGAGAGCTAGAATTGGTTAGATGGAATCAATTACATACAGTAATGGCAAAGTTCTTAGTTCAGGCTTGTAGCAGTGATGGCATAAACTGCAGGTTCAAATCAAGTCTCTGGAGTACATCCCCAGCTGGGATGGGTCATCAGTCCTTTGTGCAGAGCTTCAGCTTGTAGCAAAGTCCCTCCAGAGGTAAGAAGCAGGACTGAAGACCAGATGGAGATGAGGCATCAGCCTTATATAGGCTTTTCCAGGTGTAAGAACCTCTTTGTCCTTACTGTGGAAAATTACAGCAAAATGGAGTCTGGAGTCATATGGACAAGTCCCTGCACTTTGCTGAGTTACAAGGCGTGTCTGCCTTCTCTCCATGGGTCAATTGTGTAGCTGATGGTCCTTAATGGGCCATCAAGCAGGCTAGGCAGAGCTAACACCAACTTGTCTGGGATGTCACCCAGAAGCAGAGCACAAATACAAAATACAGACAGTATAAAGCCAATACTTATAACTTCAACTACAAAATGATACATACATATAGACAGCATAATCATAACCAGCAACCCATAACCTGGTCTTAGACACCTTAGATGACCCCCTTTATATAAGATTTGGTGCCACTACAGGACCTTGGTTGCAAACCATGTTCTATATGGTCCCAGATTATATCAATAACGTCACACCTCCAACGCAAAATTGATGCAGGAAGGGATGACAAAACATCACTGACTGCATCCCAAGAGCCCCCCATCCTTGGGTCTGTCTCACTACAGCTAGTGTTGGGCTACAGGCCGTACCAGTGTATAACAGAAATGGTTTATCAAAGTCATGTTCAAAAACATGATTGAATCTCCTTACAAACTCAAGGTAAAACTTGTTTGAACAACAGTGGATTGGATCTGCTTTTTCCTAACAGAAGTCACTGGCTGATGGGGTGGGCTCTCTGTGCCAGCAGCTATTAGCAAGTCTTTCTTCTCCCTGCCAGCCAGGTAATTTGCATCAACACAAACACCAGCTTTTCACTTCTTAGCTGCTACCAATTCCAAGGCTGGACTCTGTCTTACAGAGATACCACACAAATCCAAAGGGTCTGAGGGTGAGAGCTGCTCTCCCCTGCATCCTTAAGCATTCAGTCATAAAACTGTTCTGCTCTGAAACACCAGTAACTGAATCTGTCCTCAGACCCTGAAGCACAGACTGCTCACTCACAGATTCAGCATGGAGACGTTCCTGTTCCAACACCATTGTCTTCCCAACACGCTGGCCACACACAGCCACGTGGTTATAGGGCTGCTCAACTTTAACAGCTTTTCCTCCATCTCAGACCTTTTCAAAGCTGCCCACACTGGATCTCTCAAAAGGAAAGTCAGTGGATCCATTCACAACAGAACATTTCTGGCTGTTAGGAACTAAAACTTTCTTGATTAAATCACTTTCACACCCTTCAGTTGCAGTAAACTGCTTGCACAGATTACCATGAGGATTCCCTTCCCTATGAGCTTTTCTAAGCAGCAATTCACCCCTCTCAGAAATTCTGCTCTCACCCTCTTCACCTAGGGCTTGCTCTAAAGGAACACTTTCCTGAGCAACCACAGAGTCTTGCTGGGTCTTACTTACATTCAGAATCACCTCTGGCCCAACAGGCAGATTCCTACACAATCCCCGTTCAGGCAAACTCATAGACTTTCTCGATAACAGGTTAGAAGCAATCTCCTTCCCTTGGCCATGAACAAGTTTAGGAATCTTTTCCTTCTTGCTACAAGTCGCCAAATTGTCAGTAGGTAACACAATTAAATCACCTTCATGCTGTCCTTGTGCCCTGGCTGGGGTATCACCCTGATCAGACAGAGTTGCTGCACCCTTTTCCAACCACACATTAGCAACTGGCAAACTACAAGCACCAGAATTGTCTGGTCTCTGGGATTTTGCTAAGACACTAACTGGATGCAACCTAGTTACAGTGCCATTCTCCCCAGCAGACACAAACTTAGGACTGTTCCCTTCCTGGGCTTTAGCTGTATTTACAACCAACTCCGAGACAACTGAACCACCCTCAACCATCACAGGCTGAAAGGCACCTTCTGTCTGCTCCACAGACACAGAAGAGCTGGAGACACATTCTCCTTCCCCAGACACACTGCTTGGGATCTCATTTCCCTTGTCCCAGCACACAGGGCTGTTCACAGACAACTGCTTGGAGACTGGGGCAGCTTCCTCCATAGGCAAGTCAATACCCCTGACAGACACAGGCACATTCCCTCCACTGTCACATTTCTCCACACAGGAAACAGGTAAGGCACAGGGCCACTCATCTTCCACTATCCCTGTCTTCCACACTGCTGACTAGACAAAGCCATCAGCTCACAAGGCTGCCTAGGCTCATCCAGATTTTTCCTACCAGGCACATGGCCACTCCCAACAGATAAGCTGCTGCTTTTTTCACTACACTGAGCTACTTCCAGCAAATCACAGTTACCCATTTCAGGTTCACTTTTACAAGCTGTACTAGCCACCAATCCATCACCTATCACAAATTTACCCTCTCCTTCCTCAGTTAGGGCCAGGGCCGGCTCCAGGTTTTTGCTGTCCCAAGCAAAAACATTTTTGGCTGCCCCCCCCGCCGAATTTTTTTTGCTTTTACATATGTTTGCACTTTGCAGTTTTGTTTTGACTGTTTAAAATTAAAAAAAAAATGAAAGCAGAGAATTTGTAGTTAGTGAAACAAAACCATTTCCTACTAATGTAATTTTAACATTTAATTTTAACAAAACCCTCCTGCCTGGCCCAACTCTCACCTTGCTGCAGATCTGGCCCGAGGCGGATTCAGCTCCAGTCACCACCGCTCCCAGGGCCAGGGGTTGGGGCTGCTGCTGGATCCCAGCCCCGCTCATCCTTGGTCTTCGCCTTGGCCCTGGCATGAGCTCAGCCCGGGCTGCCGCTCTGCTCCCCTCTCCCGTCCCCTGGCAGGAGGCGGCGCAGAGGGGAGGAGGCGGGGACAAGCCAAGGAGGAGCGGCCCGCCCGGGCATCATGTCCCTCCCATCCTCTGCAGCCGGACCAGGGACGCGCTACCGGCTCCTGCCTGGGGGGTGGCCGCTGCCTGGGGGAGAGCGGCGAGGACAAGCCGAGGAGGAGCGGTCTCTGCAGCCGGGGAAGGGCCGCGCTACTGGCAGCCACCACTCCCAAGGCGGAGCTGGTAGCGCGGCCCTGCCCTGGCTGCAGAGGACGGGCTGCTTCTCAGCTTGTTTGCGCCACTCTCCCGCAGTCAGCGGCCACCCCCACTCCCTAGGCAGGATCCAGTAGCGCGGCCCTGCCCAGCTGCAGAGGACAGGCTGCTCCTCAGCTTGCAGCAGCACGAACCAGGGCTGCCCAGAGGATTCAGGGGGCCTGGGGCGAAGCAATTTTGGGGGCCCCTTCCATAAAAAAAAGTTGCAATACTATAGAATACTGTATTCTCGTGGGGGCCCCTGTGGGGCCTGGGGAAAACTGCCACACTTCCCGCCCCCGCTCGTTTGCCCCGGGAAAAATAAACATTTAAAAACCTTCTGCATCTCAGCACAAACCCAGTTTTGAGAATTTCTTTTCAAGTCACCTTTACAAGGTATCACTGGTTCTCAGCATCAGCTAGTGCTAAAAGGCACTAAAGCTCATTAAAAAGGTTGTACAAATATTTTCCGTCAAAACTTTTTTTGGATCGAAAACTAGGGGTTTTTAAAAAGCAGAAACAAATCAGACAATGTCTGCTTTCTTTCAAAATTTGTTGTGGTTTTTCTAATTGAAAAAGCTGAAATAAATCTGCCAAAACCTGAACATGATTTGGGGTTTCAGAAGTGTGTGGCCAAATATTTGCCGCTTGCTGTGTTTGATTGTTTAAAGGAACAATAAAAAAATTCTGCTTAAAAAAAAATCCAAACCTTTGGAACCACCTCAGCTTGTGACCAAACGCCTGAGCCCATCCAAGCAGAGATTTTTCCAGGTTTCTGATACTCTGCTGGCTTCCTTGACTCATATCTGGCTCCATAACTTTGGATTCATTTAGGTTAGAACATAAGAACAGCCATACTGGGTCAAACTAAAGGCCATCCTGCCCAGTATCCTGACTACTGACAATGGCCAATGCCAAGTGCCCCAGAGGGAGTGAACCTATCAGGTAATAATCAAGTGATCTCGCTCCTGCCATCCATCTCCACTCTCTGACAAACAGAGGCTAAGGACACCATTCCTTACCCATCCTGGCTAATAGCCATTAATGGACTTAATCTCCATGCATTTATCTGTTTCCTAGAGACTGGCTCCATAGGGTCCCTCGCAAACTGGAGACGGTTACTGTGGATTTGTCTTTAGTATAAACTATGTACATACTCCACGAACTGAGCATTTGCGCTTGTTCCAGAATCTGGAATGAGCCTATGTTGTCAAAACTGAAATAGCACATGCATGTGAATGGACACAGGGTGCTAAAATTAAATTAATCCAGGGGTTCTCAAACTGGAGGTCAGGACCCCTCAGGGGGTCACGAGGTTATTACTGGGGGTCGTGAGCTGTCAGCCTCCACCTCAAACCCCGCTTTGCCTCCAGCATTTATAATAGTGTTAAATATATAAAAAAGTGTTTTCAGTTTATAAGGGGGGGTCACACTCAGAGGTTTGCTATGTGAAAGGGGTCACCCGGACAAAAGTTTGAGAACCACTGAATTAACCCCTCTGGAGCTTCAGGGAATGCGGGGGAGGGGGGTCTCCGTTGGTAGGGTTGGGAAGGATATTGCTCTTCTCATGTGATCCCTCCCCCCAGTGGCTAATTTTAAATGAAGCTACCCTCCCCTGACACGAATCTCCCTATGGCACTGAAATTACAAGTAGACTATAATTTGGCATTTGAGAAGTGACAGGGACGGTGGCCCTAATGGAAAAGCTCACAGCTCGGCTCTTCTGCAAGCCTCAAACTGCTGATGAGCTGTAGAGTAGGGAAGGCTGTGCCTCCCAAACGGCCTGGCCCTGCCCCCATCCGACCCCCACCCACTTCCTGCCCCCCGACTACCCCCCTCAGAATCCCCGACCATCCTGCTCCTTGTCCCCTCACCGTCCCCCAAAGACCCCCAACCACCACCCTGGGACCCCACCCCTGCTCCCCGTCTGCCCCAACCCCTATCCATCCCCCCCACGGGGTCCTGACAGACCCCCCCCGAATGCCCACAATCCAACTCCCCCATTCCCTGCCCCCCCACCTCTGCCCCCTCCCTGTGCCCTGACTGTCCCCAGGACTCCCTGCCCCTTAGCCAACCCCCCCTGGCCCCAGCCTCTTACCCCCGGCTCCCTCCTCACCCGGAGCCTCAGCGCGTCGCCGAGCAGCTGCAGCGTGTGGCCGGCGGGGCCTGAACCCCGCCCTGCTCCGAGCCGCGTGGGGAGGGGGCGAGGCTGGGAGCTCCAACGGGGCCTGAGCCCCGCCCCGAGCCGCGTGGGGAGGGGGCGGGGCTGGGAGCTCGCGCCGAGCGGAGGGAGCTGGAGCCCACAGCCCCGCCCCCTCCCCCCGCGGCTCGGAGCGGGGCGGAGCTCAGCCCCCCCACCCCTCCCCCGGAGCCACGCAGCTGCAGCGGAGGAGGAGCGGCCCGTCTTCTGCAGCCAGGCGGGGCCGCGCTACCGGTAAGGAGCCATCCCTCTCCCCCAAGCGGAGCCGGTAGCACGGCCCTGCCCCGGCTGCGGGGGACGGGCCGCTCCTCCGCTCGCAGCGGCAGGATGAGCTGGAGCCCCAGCCCCAGCCTTTTGCCGCCCCCGATATTTTGCCGCCCTAGGCACCAGCTTGTTTTGCTGGTGCATAGAGCCGCCCCTGGTTAGGGCTTTAACCTGACCATCTACTTTAACCTGCTCCTGAGAAACATTTTCCTCACCAATGAGATCTTTCTGCACTTGATCTAACTTCAGATTCACTTCTGAGACATCAGACAGACATTCAGAAACTCCACTCACAGACACACTGCTTCCTGGCACAGACAAACCTTTGGAGCAACCCACCTCAGGCAAACCATTGCCCACAATAGACACAGGTTAAAGATCATTCCTCTCCTGTGACTGGCTACCTGGACTGAACAAAGCTTTAACGTTTTCCTCAATTAAAAGATCTTTAGGCAATAACTTCCTGACGCCAGCTATCACTTCATGCTGAGCCCCATTCCACTCAAGGTGGATTCTGGCTAAAGGCACACGCACAGTAAACTCATAGAGGATCACAACAGTCACACTCTGATTTGGTAAATAATCTTCCTCTTTGACCAGATCTGCTTTAACAAGAGTGATGTTAGAAGCCATAATTTGCCCTAAACAGCTTTTACCATTGACTTTTACACTCTCTATGAATTTTCCATTACCACTCCCATACATAGCACTGGCACAATTTATGGGGCCACCCTCTACTGAACACACAGTAACAGCATTGACATAAGAGGTGGCATTGTTGGGGTACATTTGGTTACCCCCAGACAACTGCTCAGAGTTATACAACATACCAACATTGTTACAAACTGGACTTTCAAGAGGATACAATTTCTGCTGTTCTTCCCTTGCTTTTTTGACTTGAAGCTGGGGTCCAGCAGTTTCTTGTTGCATCTGTCGAGTTTTCTCCTCAGCAGCCAGCAGCTCCTTACGTGCTTTCTCTTCTCTCTCAGCAGCTCCTTTCTCTCTCTCTCAGCAGCCTCTTGCTTTCTCTCAGCAGCCTCTTTCTCCAGCTGGGCCAAGGCTCGCTTCTCTTCCATTCGAATTTCTGCCAGTTTTTGCTCATGTTCAAACTGCATGCTGTCCATCAGGCCTTGCAGTTTCATTGCTTTTGCTGATGCTTTCTCTCTCATGGTCACTGATCTTTAACCAACCAAACTCTCAATCCCAAATTTTGAATTTGGATAGCGTGGGGTTCTGGCCCAAAGCTTAATTGACCTGGTTCTGTGGATCCAAGCACGACTACGCCACTGTGACGAGGCGGTTCTGGCGGGACCCAACTGAGAGTGCCAATTCAGGACCAATTGCTCAAACAGGGCAGTCACAGCCCAAGCCTGGGGTTTTTCCATCTCTAAGGCAAACCAAACAAGCCAGACAAGAAGGACTTCGGTTTCACCCCACTGGCTAACCACAAGTCACACAAGCAATTTCCTTAGACACTCCAGTCTCCCAGTATCACCACCAGTGCCACTCGTCCTGGGGATCAAAACCAACACCCCAGTAAAATAAAAAGGTTCTCTCGATCCCAAAAAATCAAGTCCCAGACCCAGGTCAATATACACATCAGATCTTACTCACAAATTATGCTGTTGCCAATCCTTTAGAATCTAAAATCTAAAGGTTTATTCATAAAGGGAAAAAGGTAGAGATGAGAGCTAGAATTGGTTAGATGGAATCAATTACATACAGAAATGGCAAAGTTCTTAGTTCAGGCTTGTAGCAGTGATGGCATAAACTGCAGGTTCAAATCAAGTCTCTGGAGTACATCCCCAGCTGGGATGGGTCATCAGTCCTTTGTGCAGAGCTTCAGCTTGTAGCAAAGTCCCTCCAGAGGTAAGAAGCAGGATTGCAGACCAGATGGAGATGAGGCATCAGCCTTATATAGGCTTTTCCAGGTGTAAGAACCTCTTTGTCCTTACTGTGGAAAATTACAGCAAAATGGAGTCTGGAGTCACATGGACAAGTCCCTGCACTTTGCTGAGTTACAAGGCGTGTCTGCCTTCTCTCAATGGGTCAGCTGAATAGCTGATGGTCCTTAATGGGCCATCAAGCAGGCTAGGCAGAGCTAACACCAACTTGTCTGGGATGTCACCCAGAAGCAGAGCACAAATACAAAATACAGACAGTATAAAGCCAATACTTATAACTTCAACTACAAAATTATACACACACACAGACAGCATAATCATAACCAGCAACCCATAACCTGGTCTTAGACACCTTAGATGATCCCCTTTACATAAGATTTGGTGCCACTACAGGACCTTGGTTGCAAACCATGTTCTATATGGTCCCAGTTTATATCAATAACGTCACACAGGGGTAGGCAACCTATGGCACGGGTGCTGAAGGCAGCACGCAAGCTGATTTTCAGTGGCACTCACAATGCCCGGGTCCTGGCCACCAGTCCGGGGGGCTCTGCATTTTAATTTCATTTTAAATGAAGTTTCTTAAACATTTTAAAAGCCTTATTTACTTTACATACAACAATAGTTTAGTTATATATTATAGACAGAGAAAGATCTTCTAAAAATGTTAAAATGTATTACTGGCGCACTCAAAACCTTAAATTAGAGTGAATAAATGAAGACTTCTAAAAGGTTGCTCACCCCTGAGTTAGAAGGTCAGAATTGTAGAAAATTGGTAAGGGAAATCAATGACCAATCAATGAAAATAAGAAGGAAGGTTTGAAAAGTATATTAATCCTAACAATGGTAGTGATAAATTACTAGAAGGAAATGGCAGAATTATCAAAAATAATGCAGAAGAGGTAAAAGTGTTCAATAAGTGTTCTCTCCTGGATTTGGAGAAAAACAGATGCTGTACTCGTATCATAAGATGTTGACGATGACACTCTTTCCATTCCAACAAGAACTCACAAGGACATTAAACAGAAGCTATTACAGTTAGACATGTTTAAATCAGCAGGTCCGGATAACTTGTATCCAAGAGTTTTTAAAGACCTGGTGGAGGAGCATGGTGGACTATTAATGTTGATTGTAATTAGGACTTGGAACACTGGGGAAATTCCAGAAGACTGGAATTAAGCTAATGCTGTGCCAATACTAAAAAGTGTAAAAGAGATGATCCAGCTAATTACAAGAGTGTCAGTCTGATATCAATACTGAGCAATATAACGGAGCAGTCGATACTGGATTTCGTTAATAAAGAATTAAAGGAAGGTAATATAATTAGTACCTATTAACAAAGGTTTAGAGAAAATAGATCCTATCAAACTAACTGGATATCCTTACTAGATGAGATCAAAAGTTTGGTTGCAGCTAATATTATTGATGTAATATATCTAGACTTCTGTAAGGCATATGACTTGATTCAGCACAATATTTTGACTAAAAAACTAGAATGATACAAAATACACACGGCATACATTAAACAGATTAAAAACTGGGATTGTAAATGGGGAACCATGGTCAAGTGGATTTATTTCTAGCGGGTTCCCACAAGGATTGTTTTTTGCCCGTGTGCTATTTAACATTCTTATCAATGACCTAGAACAGAATATAAAATCATCACGGATAAAGTTTGCAGTTACCACAAAGATTGGGGGGTGGGGGTAACTAATGAAGTGCCAGTAGATTCAGGCTCCAGCACTGGGAGTCTGGGAAGTTGTCCCAGCCCTGGCTGGAGGGTTATTTCCTGTTCCACAAAGAGGGGAAGTTCCATTCCCAACTCCTATGCCTTGAAATTAGGCCTTATCTGACACTACACCCCCATATTCAGCATAGTGGTATGGTTATAATATGATTAGGACATAATTATCATGCATTTTGTGCAAGATGTGTCATGCTGAGTATGATTATCCTATTTGTGTGCATGGATCATGTTTGTATTTGAAGTTATGGATATTGACTCTGTATCTGTATTTCAAATGTGCTTACTCTGGGTAACACCCACAATGAGCCTTTCAGGTACAACAACGAAGAAGCCAGACAGTGATCATGGCTCATCAACAAAGACAATGGACCGTGGAAGAGCTGAGCCTTCCTGTGAATGTTTCAGCCAACCTATGAGTCATGGCTACTATGACTCAGCAGGACATGCTAGGACATGTGACCAGACCACATGACAACAAACTCCATTTTGGTACCTGTATGTTTCCACAAACTGGACTGGGAACTTAGTTTGGAACAAATGGTTCCCGCCATATGGAAAAGCTACATAAGGTGGGGTGTGACATCATCTCTTGGCCTCATTCCCCACACAAGAGAACTCCTGGAAACACCTGAGGAAAAAAAGACTGAACTGGGGGAACTGCTGCTCCCAGGGTAAAGGGATTTCTAGCTTGTGTATGGAAACTTGGGGGACTGCTTGTATCATCAGTCAGGGTGAGAAATTGCTAATTCAAATTCTATCCAGATAGTATGTTAGGCTTAGTTTGAGCTTTTGGTTATCTGCTAAATAATCTCCTTTGATCTGTTTGCTATCACTTAGAATTGTTGGAATACGTTAGGGTTCAGTAAAAGAGCTGGGAAGCTGCTAATGTGCTGACATGCATTGGGGACAAAGGCATAAGCAGGCAGTAATTCTTTGCTTAACAAATAAGTTGCCATATTTTTCCTCTCTCTGTTGCTTGTAAGAATTGACATTGATGCAGCTGCATGAGAAATGTAGTTGCTGGAATGAATGTCCTTTGTGTGAAAGAAAGTAAAAGAAATGTTACCTCCCCCTCCCTTCCTTTCCCAGCTACATAAACAAGCCCTGGCTTATGGCCCCTTCCTCCCTCCCCGAGAACTGCTCATTGACCCTTCCTCCATACCCTGAGAACTGCTGTTTAGGGAAATTTGTGGCAACACATTATTGCAAAGAACGGTATTTTCAAAGTTAAAACGCCTCTATGATACTGTGACAGTGGATGGGGTGGGTATACTAATTGTATGAGCGTTTCTACTACTTAATAAGGGGTTTTGGGGTGTTGTAACGGATGTAGGTGTTTACATACAAACTTGGATAAAAGGCGTGTGATGTAACTAATCCACTGCTTACTCGATAGTTGGGTCAAGGGGAACAAGTAACACAATAAAGAAGCCTGTATTCATATCCGCCTCTGGATCAACCGGCTCCTTTTTTGTTCTAACAATAATTACTTAAAATCTACCTTTCTGCCATTAATAAACTTGTTTTATGCTTTATCTTAATCAGTGCATTTTGAGTGAAGTGTTTGGGGAAAAGCTGAGCTTGGTTAGCACAGGCTTGTTGTGCACATCTTTCCCATATCGAGGGGAAGGCGAACTATATTAATGAGATTACATTATACAGATCCCTGTGCACTATAAGATGGGATAATTCTGAATTTATACTACAGCAGGTGTGCAAGGTTGGGGAGCTGGGAAATTGGCTGTTGTCTCTATCTGTCCTTGAGCAGCTTAGGTAAAGCACTCAGGTAGCTTAGTTGGATGCATGGCGCCACCTGCTGTCGTGTTGGGTGATAACAGGCCCTGGAGAGGCTGGATGAATCTCCAGCAAAGCAGCGTGAGAAGGGCCAGCCCAGCTTGAGGGTTAGAGGGCACAGCGGTTCCCAGAACCCTCCCAGACTGCACCCCGGGGTGACAACCCATCACACCCTAAACTACACTACTGTCAGCAGGTTTGTCACATCCTGTCCCCTCCCTTTCTCCACCCGATATATTTCCTGCCTCCCACCACCTCCAGCAGCTCCTACCCTCCTATGCATTTACTGCTCCTCTCCCTCCAAGCAGAACCCACCACCAGCTCCCTGGTAATCCCTTACCTGAGCCAGCTCCATTGCAGCCATTTCCTTCCCTCTGGGAGGATGAAATGATCTGGAGCAAAACGTGGACGTTAATCTGTAGCCTGCCAGGACGAGAAGGGCAATGTGAGAGAATGCAGAGGGGGCTTTTGTCCATTCCACATGCTGATTCCCCCCTGATTTTTCCCTGCTAATGGACACTCTAGGTTCTGCCACACTGTGAAGCACAGAGTGACCTTATTTCAGTACAGGCCTAGCCCCCTCCCACCAGGGTGTAACCCTCTGAGACACGGTGAAACCCTCCCAGTAACATCCTCTGTTATACTTACCCAGTTTGCAGACAATACCAAGCTGGGAGGGGTTGCAAGTGCTTTAGAGGTTAGGCCAGGGAGGGAGAGCTCAGTGGTTTGAGCATTGGCCTTCTAAACCCAAGGCTGTGAGTTCAATCCTTGAGGGGGCCATTTGGGGCAAAAATCTATCTGGGGATTTGTCCTGCTTTGAGCAGGGGATTGGACTAGATACCTCCTATGGTCCCTTCCAACCCTGATATTCTATGATTAAAATTCAAAATGATCTGGAGAAAAGGACTGAAGTAAATAGGATGAAATTCAATTAGGACAAATGCAAAGTGCTTCATTTAGGAAGGAACAATCAGGTGCACATGTACAAAGTGGGAAATTCCTGCCCAGGAAGGAGCACTGCGGAAAGGGAGCTGGGGGCCATAGTGGATCACAAGCTAAGTATAAGTCAACAGTGCAAAAGGGCAAACATCATTCTGGGATGTATTTGAGGGAGTACTGTAAGCAAGACACAAGTAGTAATTCTTCCACTCCACTCTGTGTGGATTAGGCCACAACTGAAGTACTGTGTCCATTTGTGGTTGCCACATATGAGGAAAGATGTGGACAAATTGGAGAAAGTCCAGAGAAGAGCAACAAAAATGATTAAAGGTCTAGAAAACATCATATTCTTAACCTCTGAGGATAGGACAAGAAGTAATGGCCTTAAATTGCAGCAAGGGCAATTTAGGATGGAGATTAGGAAAAAACTTCCTAACTGTCAGAGTGGTTAAACTCCAGAACAAATAGCATAGGGAGGTTGTGGAATCTCCATCATTGGGGATTTTTAAGAGGAGGCTGGACAAACACCTCAGGGATGGTCTAGATAATACTTAGTCCTGCCTTGAGTGCAGGGGACTGGACTAGATGACCTTCCAAAGTCCCTTCCAGTTCTATGATTCTATGAACCAAAGGCCAGTGAAGAGCAGAATCAAAGGAGTCACTCTGGGGATTCTCCCTGTCACTGTCCCCAAGGCAGCTCTCTCAGGTTAACTAAGTTGTTTGATGCTTTAGCCTTTGTAGAGTCTCTCCTGGCAGTGCCCCCTTCGTGGGCCGGGCCTAGTTTTAGCTTTTGACAAGTGTGACCCCGGGGGCTCTGAGACGGGGCCTTCTTGCCTCAGCACATCTTGTTCCTTTCTGTGGCTCCCCAGTGAGTCCCAATGAGTAGATACTCCTCATACAGACTGTGAACATAAGAGCGGCCCACTGCATCAGACCAATGGTCCGTCTAGCTCAGTGACCAATGCCAGGTGCTTCAGAGGGAATAACCAGAACAGGGAATCCTCAAATGATACATCCCCCGTCGCCCATTCCCAGCTTCTGGCAAACAGAGGCTAGAGACACCATCCCTGCCCAGCCTGCCTGTGACACTGGCAGATGAGGTGTTAGCTCTTGCAAAAGCCCCCATGTCTTCATTGAACAGGGACAAACGCATCGCTGGAATCAGTCTGACTCACCTGTGTTAGTATTAGGATTATAAGAATGCGCTTACACTTTATTGAACGCTTGTGAGTTGCTGCCTCGGTTAATATCTGACTAGTTGCATTGTGAGCCTCCGTGGCTCTGTAAATCACCAGACAGGAGAGAGACTTTACCTAGGTGAAGTGCTGACTGGCAACCGAATGCATTACACCCTGCCTGGCAGGAAAGGTTCATCAACACCAGATAGACTATTATGCAATGTGAAAGATGACAAAAGACTGTTGTGCTCTTCACTTCCCATTAGCTGACTTTGCAACTCAGAGCACATGGCAGGAAGGGGATAAAAAGCCCCATACAGAAGGAACTGATTATCCGTATGCTGCTTGGACTCTGGGGGGCAAAGTTTCTAGGCATAATCAAGAGATCCCCAGCTGATTAGCCTGGGTTAGTCTTAAGGAAGATATAGGGCTTGCTTATTATAGAAACTTCTATTACCTTTTGAAATTTAAGACTGTAACTCGTCTGCATCTATCGGATTACCTGCTTTAACTTCGTAAACAACTCTCCTTTCCTTTTAAATAAATCTTAATACAGGTTATTACAGGACTGGCTACAAGTGTTGTCTTTGTTGTGAGATCTAAGATTCAATTGACCTCAGTAAGTGACTGGTCCTTTGGCATGAGGTCAGGTTTGACAAAGCCCTGGCTGGGATGATTAAGTTGAGGGTTGGTCCTGCTTTGAGCAGGGGGTTGGACTAGATACCTCCTGAGGTTCCTTCCAACCCTGATATTCTATGACTGGCAGTAACCTGAACATGGCTGTGATTGGTGGGGTAAGGCAGTGGTTCTCAACTAGGGGTCCTGGGCCCCCTGGGGGCCACTAGCAGGTTTCAGGGCAGGGGCCAAGCAAGGGCAGCATTAGACTCACTGAGGCCCAGGGCAGAAAGCTCCAGTCCCAGCGCATGGGGCTGAAGTCCAGGGCCCTGAGCCCCCACCCGGGGCTGAAGCCAAAGCCTGAGCAATGTAAATTTGTGGGGCCCCTGGGGCATGGTGCCCCGAGAGAGGAAGAAAGTGCCCTGAGGACGCAGCCAGAGGGCTGAGCCCTGACACACGACTGGCTCAGAGGGTCTCTGCAGTCAGGAAGGGCTCGCAGCGAGGGATGCCTGGCAACTGATGGCTGGAGGGGTGAAGAGGTTTGGGGCATGGTGGGGGAAGAAGCATCTGGGACTGGATAACCTGGGGCTGGGCAGTCTCCATAGGGGACACTTGCTCCTCCTGTGCCCTTTCCACACCCTCTTGCGAGTCGAGAATGACCACCCTGTCCCCACCCCCAGCAGCAGCCGTGTCTCAGGACTCTCCCCAGTTGCACCCACTAACTCTCCTCCCATTTGGGGTACAGCTCGGGGCAACAAATTCCCACCAAGATGAACCCAGCTGGCTGCTGCCTGTTCTGGTGCCACAGGGGCCTCTGGTGGGTGAAAGGCAGAACTGCAGCACTGCTCAGGCAGAACGTATCTTCTTCAAGCCAAAAAAAGAAATTCTGCGCTGGACGTGAATTCTGTGCGTACGCAGCGGTGCAGAATTCCCACATGAGTAACTCACACCTGGCACAAACACAGCCTGCTCACTCCCATCTCTTCTCCCTATGTGTCGAGTCCCAGAGCTGCTGCTGTCATTAATGCACACAGGCTTTCACTCCCGTTAGCGCTGGCAAGACCCAATCCAGTGACAGGACTGAACCCTTATTTTCCTATCACATGGGACAGTCTCAGCTGAGGGGGAGGTGAGATGGGGAGGGGGTACAAAGGGGAAAGTTGTTGTACCCATGTTGGTCCCAGGATAGCAAAGAGGTATTTTTAATTGGTTCTAAAACAATTACCTCACCCACCTTGTCTCTCCAAGAGATCTGAAAGTGGCAGGAGGAAACAAACAGGAAGACAGAGCTCAGGACTCTAAACCAAACATTTCAAACCCCTGGAAGAAACTACATTTCCCTTCTGCCCCTGGGTATGTTTGTATCCTCTATGAGGGACCACCCCATTCCCCTCACAGCAGCAACGGGAGACTGCAGCCAGCCCCAGATGGTCTTTCCCAATCCTGGGATGTTTGTTGTCACAAAGATTGTGTGTGGTGGGTGCACGGGCTGGGGACA
This sequence comes from Mauremys mutica, assembly GCF_020497125.1. Taxonomy (NCBI): domain Eukaryota; kingdom Metazoa; phylum Chordata; order Testudines; family Geoemydidae; genus Mauremys; species Mauremys mutica. The sequence goes on from NW_025423256.1 coordinate 5,454,288, forward strand.
GCCGGACTGATCTGCAGATTGGAAAGTCAGGGCAACTCTAGAACAGCTTGGGAGCTGTGGGCAGGGGGAGCCGTTCTGGAGCTGGGCCTCTGTCCTCTCTAGCTCCCGTGGCAGATGGCTCTGGCAGCATCAAGTGGGTCCATCACTGCAGGGGAAGGTGGGGTAGTGTCTGAGATCAGGGTGAGAATTGGAGGGGGGGGGGTCTATGCCCAAGAATGGGGGATGGAATTCACCTCCCCACCCCTCTGCAGAGCTCAGCAACTAGGGCTTTACCCAGTGAAGTGAATTTCACTCTGGGTGACTTTGAGCCAGCCACTGAAAGATCCTTGTGCCTTCGGTTCCACACTGGCCACAGGAGTTGACTAGTTCTCCCTCCCCAGACTGCCGGGGGCAGCCAGGGATAATTAGTGGGTTATGGGAATTAGAAGATGAAAATTCACTAAGAACAATGATATTTGTGTGTTTATTATTAAATCCCCAGACACCCACCAGTCCCCGTCCTCCTTCCGATGAGCTATAAATATCTAAGGGACTCGGCTACTGATCCTGCAGTCAGTTCCTGCCCATCCCCACTTTCTACAGCAGCACTTTTAAGAACAGGGCAGGGAAACATGTAAATACTTTGAACCAAATTCCAGAAGCTGCTGAACATGGAGAAGTTAAAATGAAACCAAGATTCCGTCTCTCCAAGGACCTAGTGCAAAATGTTATGGCCACTTCATAACTGATAAAATGTTATTAATCTGTTCACTTCTGGGAATTACCACTAAGAGAAACAACCCAGTGACGGTGATATCCTGAGGAAAAGATCTCATGTGTCTTTAGATCATACCGATTTGTAATCTGGAACGATATACACTAAAATGCCTAATTCGTAGCCCTACGGCAATTGCCTGATGTCACTACAGGGCAGAATTAAGGTTGGTGCATTAGTTGTGAATTTCCATCCCCTAGCATATTGCAATTGCTGTTAAGTGGGTTTGACAAAATTCATTGTGTCTATTTCTTTCTTTTAATTTCAATAGATAGCGATATTTATTTTTAAACCCTTTTTTCAACGTTCACAATTTCAATGTTCAGAGCTGTGGGAAGTTATGGGGGTCGTCAGACAATTATTTAATAACAGTAACTGTTGAGAGTCCAAAAGCCAAATCATAGAACTGTTCAAAGAGAAATTGTCAATGTCACACCCAAAATATACAGTGTAAATATCCTTAAATCAAACTCCACTTTCTCCAGAAGCATTTCTGTATATTACCTATATAAATATTTTTTCATCTGTGTGTGTGTGTATAGTGAAATTAACATTTACTGCAATTTATTCATAAAAATCCAATCCTGTCAAGCATAATTTTAAGTAATGAAGTACTTACTAGACTGGAATGTTTCACTTCAGGATAATTACACCCTCCCTGTGATGTATTTTACTCTCAGTACCGTAACCCTCTTGTGATGTAGCTCCTGTCTAGGAGCTCTGCTGAAGCCAGTGGCATTATGATCAGGTGACACTGACATGAGCGGAGACACATGGGGGAGGATGAGGTAACATGGAGGCTACCAGAGTTGAACGTGGCCGTAAGAGCACACGCTCTCTCAGCCTCTCCTCTCTCCCACCTCCCAGCTTCAGTAATTCTGAATCGTTCCCTGAAATCTAAATAGCCCTAGTATGAGAGACAGTGATTAACGCAGGTACCTTAGGGGCTGCGGCAGCGCTTTGAAGTGCTAAGTGTAGCCAAAGCATTGGAAACTTTTCATTCACATCTAAACACCTTGGAGCTAAGCTGGGTTGATGCATTTCCACTTACAGTGGTACAGTTGTAATTAGGTGCTTAATCAGATGCTCATGCAGCACAAAGCAGTCAATAATAGGTGTGCTTTCATTCATTAACTTGACTGTGTGCTGTTCATCGCTTCGAAAAAAAGATGCTGTGAGGGAGTGTCAACATTTTAGGCATTAAGAAATGGTAAGTAGGTGTCAGTTCATTTCTCATGCGTTTCTCTCCTAATTTTAATGTCAGTTTTGAATCAGTATTAATACCATGTTGTTTTAGCAGAAGTAGGGTCCATTTGTAGAATTGTTTGCAAGATTTCATTGGATATTGTGAACCAGACGTCTTCACCTTTTATTTTCAGATTCCTAAATACAACCCAGCGCACCTCTCCTGACAGACTGCAGACCCTGGCCGGTGATTTGTCAATTGGAAGTGACAGAGGAGGAGAAAGACCTGGGTGTATTGGTTGATCACAGGATAATTATGAGCTGCCAATGTGATGCAGCCATGAAATAGGTTAATGCAGTCCTAGGATACATCAGGTGAGGTATTTCCAGCAGACACATGAAAGGGTTAGTACTGTTATACAAGGCACTGATGAGACCTCATCTGAAATAGACCTCTACCTTCTGCCCTTAAAGTCTGTGAGTCTATCAACTGTGCCTTGCGTTGCACAGACACTGATGGAGATCAGGGCCCCATCGTGCAGCACATGGCAGAGACCCTGACTGAGATCAGCAGCCCCATTCTGCTGGGCTCTGCACAGACAGAGAGGGACAGTCCTTGCCCCAAAGAGATCACAATCCAAGCAGACAATGGGGAGGAGGAAAACAGAGAGGGGCTGGGACTTCCCCCAGGTCACTGAACACGTCTGTGACAGAGCCAGGAACAGACCCCGGTAACGCCAGAGCCCCGTCACCCGCTGCTTGGAAAGGTCCCCAGACCCCACTGTATTAGGCTGCAGGAAGAGGTGGTTTGTCCATGGATGAACAGGCTGTCTTGGCAGGGCAGCTCAGCTGCGGTTCCTGCACAAAGCTGGGGGGTGTCCCCTGGGTCAGGAGAAGTCAGTGTCCAGTCCTGTGGGGCTGTGCTCCTGGCTCATACCTCCAGCACTCACTGCTGCCCCTCCCTTCCCAGCTGCACTGTTCAGCCAGCCTCAGGGAGGTCACTGCCCCCCATCCCCCATCTCCTGCAAGCCTTCAAACAGGGACATGGTGCACCAGTACCAATCAGAGTGCACTAGTGTAAATTCTGTCTGTATTAAGGGTTTGCACCAGTGCCTAAAACACCAGGGTGGCAGAGACCTTCAGTGCCCAAAACAGCAGTACAGTGGCACTAGAACTGGGATCTATTTCTAGCTCGGTCACGGACAGCCTGGGTGACCTTGGACACGTCAATGTTTCTCCTCCCAACTTTAGTCTCTTTACCCAGCTGCCACTCACTGGGGTCTCCTCTCTCTCCAGAGCTGCTCACCACTACAGTCTGTGTGGGTGTCCCCGGAGCTAAGGCAGGTCAGCTCGGGAATAGTCTTACAAGGGGGGCTGGGGAGTCTCTTTCCCTGGAAGTTTTTAAGAACAAGTAGGACAAAGCTCTGTCAGAGACAATCTACATATACTTGGTCCTGCCTTGGCAGAGAGAGCTGGACATGACAACATCTTGAGGTCCTGTCCAGCTCTACATTTCTATGATGTTATGCAATATAGATACATAAAAAACAACAAGATGAAACCAAATAAAAACATGGTGTCAGGCCATTCAGAAAACAACAACAAAAAACTACACTGCTCAGCATAAAATGACACACTACTAAGGAGAAGAAAGCAACGCAAAGCAAACTAACACACCTTAGGATAAAAGTACACAATGCAAAAGAGCTCAACTCAATCCAACACAACAAAGACACCAAACAAGCTGAGGCAAAACAATGCACCATAAAACTATGCAACACAACATGGGGCAATCCCAGTTCCAAATGGCACCATGCAAAACAGCTCAGCGTAGAACAGGACACAGCACAAAAGAGAATTATTTCAATGTAGGCCTGGAAGGGATCTTGAGAGGGCGTCTACTCCAGCCCCCTGTGCTGAGGCAGAACCAAGTGTTAGGATATAGATATTCAGGCCTGTCTGCAAAGGCCTGTACTTTAAGAATGTAGGTGTATTCTTATCACTTAGCTAGTTATAGAGGTATAAAAGAAGGAATCAAAGATCACTGTCTGTGCAATGGCTTCTCTTACTGTGACAGGCTAAGGCCTTCAGCCAGTACAGTGGTGCAACGTGATCTGGGTCGGGGTCAGCGCAGTGCCAGACCCAACGGGGACACAGATCTCCGTCGAGGTCTCTGAAGTGCCCAGCACAATGGAGGCAGCGGTTTGGGTCGCAGTCGTTCGCTGCCTGGCACAAGGGGGGGCCATGATCTCGGTCCAGGTCTCAGTTTTACCTGGCACAACAGTGGGGTCTGATCTCACCTCAGGTCTCTTCAGCGCCTGGCAGAACAGGGCCCAGATCTCAGTTGGGGTCTTTGCAGCACCTGGCAGAACTGGGCCACGCTCAGTACGATAAGAGCCCTGATCTCAGTCACACACCTGGAGAGAAAAGCAGGAAGATTTCTGAGCATTAGATATCAGTATTTCAGAACTGAGGAGAAAATGGGGCACAAACTAAATATTTGCCAATATAAGAGAGAAGCACCAACATCTGGGAGATTTTGTGTCACCATTTAACAGTTGAAGAGAAAAGATGGGAAATTTGAGGGGATTATACAAGGATATTGAATCAATAAGAGAATGGGAGGGATTCTTCTCGCCCCACACTCACATGGCCGGCAGGGAGCCCTGGGTGATGTCTTTTCACAGGGGAAAGGAGTGGGGCTAGAGTCAGAAAGTCACTATCAGTGGGGAGGGCCTGGCAGTGGGGTCTGGGAATGTGACTAGCAAGTGGTGGGGAGTGCAGTGTATATTGGAAAAGGAGTAAAAGAAATGCAAACAAAACATGGTACTTAATTAAAATCCTGTTATGGCTCCAAAAGGAGCACAGTAGATTGTGCTTTCTTTTTCAGATCTTTGGAGCAGTGTTTTGGAGCAGAAGATGAAAGTGAACAGTAATAAGAACCCTGGTGGAAGCGAAATGTGTCCCTTTTGAAACAGTCTCTGAGCTGCTGATAGCTTTGAATCCAGAGGCAAGCCAAGAAACCCTCTGTGTGGATGCAATATCCAGCTGATGGGGGAAGGAGGAAACTGCCCTTTGCAGCACAAAGAACCTGAGAATAATGAATGCATCTGGTCAGCAAACAAGCTACTAGAAGACTCAGATTATGGCCCTCCAGAAAAGGGAGGTGAAAAAACAAGTCAAGCCTGAAAATAAGGGGAACAGGTTAACCCTAAGGAGTGTGTGTGTGTACAGAGCAGAAATCTGAAGCTGTGGGAAACTGAGGCACGCCACCTCATAAATTTCATAAATGGTCAGTGAGTGGGGTAATTCACTAGCCTGACTATAGAACAAAATAAGGACAGCCTGAAGGTAATTCTTCTGTTTTTCCTGCAATTAGCAAGGAAATTTATAAAAGGAATTGGTATTATTATTAAGAAATAATCTGATCCCACCAGGGGGGTGGAAATTGTTTCTTTCGTTTTTCAGACACTCTACAACCATGCTGGTGCCAGCGGAAGAATAACCCAGAATACAATGGATCTATGTTGTGTGGTGTTTGTCTGTGGTGTTGGTCTTGCTGCTAGCATGAGGTGGGTGGGGGATGGCTTCAAAAGGCTGACCTGGGGGGAGAGGAAGATGTGTGTGGGAATGCAAAATGCTTAACTGGGAGGCCAGCACCTGGGTAATGGCTACTATGATGCCTGGAAATAGAACGGCAACTAAGGTGGGCCCCACAAGCCCTATGGGAATAATGAGAAGGGGAGGAGCTCACTGGGAATCAATGGAGGGGTGATGAAAAATGGTGCACATCAAAGGAAATGTTTGGCCGTGCCCCTCTCCTATGACTATGCAGGAGCAGGATCAATGGCCTATGGCAAGGGGTGCACAATTGGGTGTACTGTGTAGGAGGGGTTTTGCTGGAAATGTACATATTTCTGGGGGCACAATTACACCAGCCCCAACCAAACTACACACATACACATGCTGCTATCTGGACTTTGGTGCACAAATGGATCTGTAAATCTTATTGCTGTGAATAATTGCCTATTTAGCCTTTGAGCTTTTTGTGGCAAGGTCTCTCTGTCCCTGTGGGCATGTCCACACTGCAGTCAGACACCAGCGGCTGGCCCATCCCCGCTGACTTGGGCTCACACGGCTCAGGCTGTGGAGCTGTTTAATTGTGGTGTCCATGTTCCAGCTGGGGCTGCAGCCCAAGGTCTGGCACCCTCCCACCTCGCAGGGTCCTATAGCCTGGCCCCAGCCCAAGCCCAGACACCTACACTGCAATTAAACAGCCCCTTCACCTGAGCCCTGTGAGCCTGAGTCACCTGGCATGGGCCAGCTGGGGGGTTTTTATGGCAGGGTAGAGATACCCTTGGTGTCTGTTCAGCACCTGTCCCAATGGGGACCCTGATCTTGGTCAGTGTCTGTGCAGAGCCCTGCGCAACAGGGGCCTGACCTCAGTCGGGGACTCTGCAACTCCCAGCATTACAGGATCCCAGATTTTGTTTAGGGCCCCTGCAGCATCTGGCAAAATGTGGGGGCAGGTTCTCTGTCAGGGTCTGTGCAGTGCCCAGTACAGTGGTGGGGCGTGATCTGGGTCGGGGTCAGTGCAGTGCAGGCCAGGCCCAACGGGGACACAGATCTCAGTCGAGGTCTCTGAAGTGCCCAGCACAATGGAGGCAGCGGTTTGGGTCACAGTCATGCACTACCTGGCACAAGGGGGGCCGTGATCTCGGTCCAGGTCTCAGTTTTACCTGGCACAACAGTGGGGTCTGATCTCACCTCAGGTCTCTTCAGCGCCTGGCAGAACAGGGCCAAGATCTCAGTTGGGGTCTCTGCAGCACCTGGCAGAACAGGGCCACGCTCAGTACGATAAGAGCCCAGATCTCAGTCACACACCTGGGGAGAAAAGCGGGAAGATTTTTGAGAATTCGATATCAGTATTTCAGAACTGAGGAGAAAATGGGGCACAAACCAAATACTTGCCAATATAAGAGAGAAGCACCAACATCTGGGAGATTTTACATCAGCATTTAACAGTTCAAGAGAAAGGAGGGGAAATTGGAGGGGATTATACAGGGATATTCAATCAACAACAGAATGAGATGGATTCTTCTTGCCTCGCACTCACAGGGCCAGCAAGTGCTGGGGAGTAGCTGGACTGGGAAACCTGGGGCTGGGCCGCCTCCATGGGGGACACTTGCTCCTCCCTCCCCTTCATGGCCCTTCCCAGGCCCCATTGCCAGCAGAGAGTGGCCCCCCAAACCCAGCGCAGAGGTGTCCCTGTCTCAGGGCCCCCCCAGCCTCTGCCCATTCACCCTCTGCCCAGCTCAGGAATCCCTCGGGGGAACCATTTCCCACCCGCACAAGGACAAATCCCTGCAGGTGGAAATGGGGGAAACCCCCCAAACCTGAGACCTGAACTGGCCATTGGTGAAGGGGAGAGAAAATGGGGCACAATCGGGGGGGGGGGGGAACAGGGAACTTCTCAGGGGTTGGGGGGGGTCACCCTGGGTGCTGCTCTTGGCTCTCTAGGGAGAAAGGGGGCAGGACGGGAGAGGAGGGGGGTCCCCACGGGAGGGGGCAGCGGTAAATCCGAGGGGATCTCAGCCCCCCCTTTCTCTCCCCGCTCCTCGGGGGTCACCTGCCCCCCCCCGGCCATGTCCGGGCTGCACAGACATTTCGCACCCGCCCCTTCCCCCCCCCAGCCCCGTCTCCCCCCCCCAGCCCCACGCAGGGACCCCAGTGGGGCCGGGCCCCTCCCCCCGGCACCCCTCGCGGAGCCCCAGGGCAGAGCCTGGCCGGGCCCGGGGGGCGCTGGGCTCCTGCGGGGGCAGCAGCTCCGAGCCCCCCGCGGGCGCTGCCCCCCCCCCCCCAGGGAGCAGATCCCGGCGCTGCGAGATGCCGGGTCCCCCCCCCGGGCACTGGGGCAGAGTCACCGCCCGGCCCCGCCCCCGGGGCTCGCTCCGGGACCTGGAGGCTGCAGCTCCGCAGCGGGGCGGGCGGAGCCCGGGGCGGCCCCAGGGCGGCTCCAGCGGGGCAGGGCCCGGGCCGGGCACGGGGGGGTTAATGAAGGGCTCTCCCGCCGCGATCTGCGCATGCCCAGAGCCCCAACGGCACCAACCCTTCTCCGGCCGGGAGAGGTTCCAACGGCCCCGCGTGAGCCAGGCAGAGCCGCAGCGGCCCACGCCCATTTGCAGCTCAGCTTGGTCTCTCCCCCCAACGTCATTTCCGGTCCAGGGAGAGTCAGGCACTACAGCTCCCAGCCTGCCCCGGGGCCGCTTCCGCTCTCTCCAGCCCAGGTAAGGGAAGCCCCCGGGGCCAGCCAGACCCTCCCCCGACCGCTCATCCTTTCCCCCGGCCCCGCCCCTCTCCCAGCCGGTGCCTCTCAGACCCCCCCCCGCCTTCTCCCGGGGAGCGGCAGAGCTGGGGGGGGCTTGTGACCCCCAGGTAATAACCGCACCCCGCCCAACCCCCAGCCCTGACCCCGCCCCCGGCAGGAGCGTGTCCGCCCCACGCGTGTCCCCGGCCCTGCCCGCCCCGCGCTGCCCCCGGCCCCACCGCGCTGCCCCGCGGGCTGCAGGAGCCCCCGTGCTGCGCTTCCGGCCCCAGCCATGGCCCCGCTGCCACACAAGGGGCGGGGGCAGGGCCGGGGGATGGCGGGAAGGGGCGGCTCCTCCCCAGGCCTGGCCCCGCCCCCGGGCCCCACGCAGGGGGTGGGACACGTGGGGACCCGCCTCAGCCCGGAGGGGGCAGGAGAGAGCCCGGGGCTCCCCAGGAGAAAAGCGGGGGCGGGGGCTAGTGTAGCAGCTCCCCCCCCCCCGCAGCCCCTGCATTGGGTGTCAGCTGGATCCCAGCTGCTGCAGCCCGCCCTGGCAAGCGCTGCAGCCTGGGGGGGCGGGGGTTGCGGGGCACAGAGAGGGTCTGGAACAGCTGGGAGCGGGGGTGGAGGGAGGATTGCAGGGCACAGGAAGGCATTAACCCCTCTGTGCCTGGCCGGGGGGGCTTCTCCGGCTGCAGTGGCGCCAGCTCAGGTAGGGGTTATTGGATGGTTGCTGGTGGGTTCCTGCTGGAGGGGGAGGGGCAGGAAATACTGAAGAGGTGGCAACTTCTGGGGAGTTAGGGCTGGAGGGGGGCAGGGAATAGCCTGGGTGAGGAAAGGGAGTGGGACAGTGTGTGACAAACCTGCTGGGACTTGTTTAATGTGGGCCTAGATCCTCAGAACAAACATTTGGGTGTTGGGGGAGAAAATTCCCCAATTTGTGAAACAGGAAATAGAGACACCAACCCCCTGGGCAGGGCTAGGAAAACTGACCAGACTTCCAGTGCTGAATCCTCAGCCTGCTAGTCAGAGCCTGGTGTGACATGGAAAGGGGGCACCCAGCAGGGAGGTGTAGGGAAGATGTCCCAGCCCCTCACATCCAGCTGCTGGCAGTGGGGAGGGTGTTGGGTTCCCCACCATGGGGTTGTATCAGCCTCTGGCTAGTAGGTGTGTGATAGATCTGCTGGGAGAGACAAGGGGTCCCTCTTTGTTCTGTCACAGTGATGCCCCCTAGCTGCTCTCAGGACTGGGGGCACAAATTTTCTAAACTGAACCAAAAGTTCCTGCAGTTTTCAAAAGAGGAGAAAAGCAAAATCTGTGATTTCACACTCACAGTGTCTGATAAGTGGACAGAAAGTTATCACAGTGACAGGGCCGGTGACTGGGGAATGCCCGGCAGTGCTTGGAGCCAGGACTCTGGCACGAGTTGATCAGAGAGAAGGATCATGGTTAGTAGAAGTTCCCACAGCCAGGGGCCCAACAGCTATTCCCTGGGACGCAGCCCCCACAGTCCCCAGCCAGGGACCCCAGATACCCCTCAAAGCCCCACCGGCCAGGGAAGCCCCACCAGACCATGACTGTCAGGTTGGGAATCCCAAAGGGTTCCCCCCACCAAGAGCCCCCAGCAGCCAGAGACTTGCCTACTGGGAACTCAGTTCCTCACTGCCTGCCTAGGACCCGCCCCGCACACCACCACCAGCAGGATCTGCCCTGCCATTTGTCTGGGACCCCCTCCTCCACCCAGCGGGACCCCCTGATGCTTTTCAATGGGACCCCTCACTCTGCTTCCCTGGCATCCCCTGACCTAGTGCCAGGGATCCCCTCCCCCAGCTCTGTGCACTGGGCACGGCAGCGATGCCAGGAGCCAGCCAGGGAAGCCCAGACAGAGCCCCTGGCACAGCACCAGGCTCCCTCTAACCCCCTGTCCCGCCTCCCCAAGAGACGCCCACCCCAGCTGTTCTGCAGCCAACGGCCCCCAGCGATACCCACCTCCAGGATCCAAAGCCTCAGGGCTGGGCACATCACAACCACCCCCTGAAACCCCAAATCTCCAGAACCCACCAACCTCACTAGGGTACCCCCTGCAATCTCCCCCCACCCCGCACAACACTGTTACCTCAGAGTGTCTGCTAAGTGGATAGAGCGTTATCACCGCCCCCTGCTGGCCAGTCACACAGGCAGAGGGAGCCCTGGGGGATGCCTCTTGAACAGGAGAATGGAAGATCTGGAGAGCAAGAAAGGTAAGAAAAGTCCATGGCCTGTCACTAGCAAATAATGGCCACCATGGATCCACCCCAGAAGTGGCTGCATCTTAGCACAGGGGGAATCAACCCCTCACAGAGGCCATTTGCTATGGGGTTTGGGATACTTCTGGACCCACACTGCACTCACAGAGACCTCCTCATCCTGTGCCAGCTGGAGAAAAAAAGAAAAGGGTCCAGCAAACTCTCCTGTTACCAGCTGGGAACCACTGAGCCCCAAACAGGGGGAGGCCTCTGGCTTTGATGTGTATTAAAGATGTGGCTGGTCTCTTTCATCAGCAAACATTTTAATACAGATAAAGGGGGGGAAGAAATGGCTCTCAAAGGAGAGGGGAAAGATCAACACTGGGAAATTTAACCCCTGCAACCTCCAAGATGGAGAATGATTCAGGGCAACAGGTTTCCTCCAAGAAAGGAGAAGTTGCTGGGATTGAGAGACATGGGGAACAGCCCCAAACATGAAGGAATTTTAACTGATATTTGATAATAATGTAGAAGTGAAAGAGAAAGGGGGGAAATCTGAGAGATTTTGGCTCTATTTTTGCAAATAATAGAGAGGAAAGTGGAAAATCAAAGGGATTTTATATCAGTTTATATCTGATGTGCAATAAAATGTCAGTGTTTCACATCAGTATTTGTTAAATTAATAGAGAGGAAATAGGCAACATTTGCAAACATTTTATATCTATGTTCAAGAAGCTGAGAAAAGGTGTAAATCTGAGATTTTTTTAATTTTATAATTAGAGAGAGGGGGGGAAAATCTCAGGGCAAACGTTTAGGGTATTTTATATCAACCTTTGAGATGTGCAGAGAAAACGTGTCACGACCTGCAACCGGAGGTGGAAAATCAGACTCCTGGAGAGACCAGGGGGAAATGGGGGGGACGGGAGAGCTGATCATGGGAGGGGATGGGGGGGAATCGCCCCAGATTTATAGCCCGGGTGAGACGCTGAGCGAGAAAAGGGGCAGAACTGGAGAGAATTTGTATCGGGGGCGAGAGGCAAGTGGCACCAACAGGGACAGGAGCCAATTAACCCCCCTCCCCCCTTCGCCCGCCCGGGAATTTCCTGGCTGCCCAGAGACAGTTCAACCCCCCCCCCCAGCTCCAGCTTCTCCCCTCCCTGCCTGACACCCCCCGCCGGCCCCCCCATCCCAGTGGGGGGGGGCGGATCCTGCTGCGGCTCCGCTGGGGCCGAGGCGGCTCCGAGGCTTCTCCCAGGTTCCCCGGGGCAGAGTCACGTGCCCGCCCCCCCCGGGGGCTCTCACTCACCGGGGCTGGGGCGGGCAGAGAGGCTCCAACGGCCCCGCGCGAGCCAGGCAGAGCCGCAGCGGCCCGCCCGCGTTTGCAACTCGGCTTGGTCTCTCCCCCCAACGTCACTTCCGTTCCAGGGAGAGTCAGGAACTACATCTCCCAGCCTGCCCCGGGGCCGCTTCCGCTCTCTCCAGCCCAGGTAAGGGAAGGTTTCAGCAGGTAAAATCGCGCATGCTCCGTGCGAACCCCGCTGCGGGCGGGAGAACAAAGTTGCTGCTGCTGCTGCTGCCGCCCGCGTGCAGCCGGCCCGGCTGAGCCGCTGCTGCTCCCCGGGGGGAGGGTCTGTGCGGGGGGGCCCGGCCGGGGGGGTTTTCTCCAGCTGGGCCCCGCCCCCCGGGCAGCCCCGGGCTCTGCCCGCCCCAGCCCCGCCCGGAGCCCCCGGGGAGTGAGAGACCCCGGGGGGGGGGGGTGGGCCCGTGACTCTGCCCCAGGGAACCCGGGAGAAGCCTCGGAGCCGCCTCGGCCCCAGCGGAGCCGCAGCAGGATCCGCCCCCCCCCCCGCGGGGATGGGGGGGCCGGGCCGGGGGGGGGGGCCCTGGGGGCGGGGGGGGTGGGGCGGGGGAGGGGGAGAAGCTGGAGTTGTAGGGGGGGGAAGGTCAGTGGGATGCGGGGGGGGGGGTTGAACTGTCTCTGGGCAGCCAGGAAATTCCCGGGGCGGGCGAAGGGGGGCGGGGGGAGGGGGGTCAATTGGATCCTGTCCCTGTTTGTGCCACTTGCCTCTCGCCCCCGATACAAATTCTCTCTAGTTCTGCCCCTTTTCTCGCTCAGTGTCTCACCCGGGCTGTAAAATCCGGGGAGATTCGCCCTTTTCCCCGCCAATGAGCCGCTCTCCCGTCCTCCCGCATTTCCCCCTGGTCTCTCCAGGAGTCTGATTTTCCACCTCCAGTTGCATAGTTTGTGACACGTTTTCTCTGCACATCTCAAAGGTTGATATAAAAATACCCTAAACATTTGCTCCACTTCTCTCTAGTTGTTTGTTTCTAATTGGAACATGCCCTGAGATTTCCCCCCCTCTCTAATTATAAAATAGCAAGAAAATTCTCAGATTTACCCCTTTTCCTCAGCTTCAGTGGTCTCAATCCCAGCAACTTCTCCTTTCTTGGAGGAAACCTGTTGCCCTGAATCACTGTCCTTCCTGGAGGTTGCAGGGGGTTAAATTTCCCAGTGTTGATCTTTCCCCTCTCCTTTGAGAACCATTTCTTCCCCCCTTTATCTGTGTTAAAATGTTTGCTGATGAAAGAGACCAGCCACATCTTTAATACAAATCAAAGCTCGAGGCCTCCCCCTGTTTGGGGCTCAGTGGTTCCCAGCTGGTAACGGGAGAGTTGGCTGGACCCTTTTTTTTATCTCCAGCTGGCACGGGATGAGGAGGTCACTCTGAGTGCAGTGTGAGTTGAGAAGTATCCCAAACCCCATAGCAAATGGCCTCTGTGAGGGGTTGATTCCAACAGTGCTAAGATGACAGCCACTTCTGGGGTGGATCCTATGGTGGCCATTATTTGCTAGTGACAGGCCATGGACTTTTCTTACCTTTCTTGCTCTCCAGAGCTTCCATTCTCCTGTTCAAGAGACATCCCCCAGGGCTCCCTCTGCCTGTGTGACTGGCCAGCAGGGGGCGGTGATAACTCTCTATCCACTTAGCAGACACTCTGAGGTAACAGTGTTGTGCGGGGTGGGGGGAGGTGTCGGTGGGGGGAGATTGCAGGGGGCACCCTAGTGAGGTTGGTGGGTTCTGGAGATTTAGGGTTTCAGGGGGTGGTTGTGATGTGCCCAGCCCTGAGGCTGTGGGTCCTGGAGGTGGGTATCGCTGGGGGCCTGTTGGCTGCAGAACAGCCGGGGTGGGCGTCCTCTTGGGGAGGCGGGACAGTGGGTCAGAGGGAGCCTGGTGCTGAGCCAGGGGCTCTGTCTGGGCTTCCCCGGCTGGCTCCTGGCATCGCTGCCGTGCCCAGTGCACAGTGCTGGGGGAGGGGATCCCTGGCACTAGGTCAGGGGATGCCAGGGAATGCAGAGTGATGTTCCCACTGAAAAGCATCAGGGGGTCCCGCTGGGTGGAGGAAGGGGGTCCTCAAGGCCCCCCCAAAAAAAAAAAAATTTGGGGCAGGGTAGATCCTCCTGTGGGGGAGGTCTAGGCATGCATTATGAGGAACTTCTACTACTCATTGGATCTTTCTCTCTGATCCAAACTTGTGCCAGAGTCCTGGCTCCAAGCACTGCCTGGTGATTCCCCAGTCACAGGCCCTGTCACTGTGATAACTTTCTATCCACTTATCAGTCACTGTTCGTGTAAAATCACAGATTTTGCTTTTCTTCCTGCTTTTGAAAACTGCAGGAACTTTTGGTTCCGTTTGGAAAATTTGTGCCCCCCAGTCCTTGTTCTCTAACTGGGGGGTGAGGGAGTTAGGAAGGGTGTCAGCACTGCCACACATTGGTCCCTCTATCCACAGTGTTCTGGACTCATTCTTTCTGGAAACTGGTTTCATTGTAGACCAATGTTAATCCAGTGTCACTGTATGGAAAGACAAGGAGTGACTCCGGATGGACAGTGGGGCAAATGAGGTCAGCAATTCTCCCTGTGAGGAGGGGCTCTCATTAGCTGCTCTCCCCAGAGAGCTAAAGGAGGGAAGCTGCTCAAATGCTCTGTCCCTCTCTGCTCAGGATACGGGGTTCAGCTTCCTGGGTCAGAGGCTGCAGCCTCCATTGTGATCGAGGAGACCAGGCTTAGCAGCTGCTGCTCCCCCAGTGGGGTTCTGTGTTGGGATGTGACCTGAATTAAAGCTGCTTCTCTGCCTGGCCCAGGGGATGACTTTCTCCAGCTGGTCCTAGCCCCCTAGGGCAGCCCTGGGCCCTGTTAATACTAAATTCTGATCCAGACATTTCAAGTAACTGAAAGAAACGAAGGGAAAATGCTGGGGTCTGGCCTTAAAATGACTCTACACAAACAGACCCCCCCCTCATTTCTCGTCCAATTAACAATTGCAGGAGCAAATCCAGCCATGGGGGAGCAAACTACCCAGGAATGGGACTTACCTACCAGATGGGCAGGGAGAGGGGAAAAGGAGAAAGAGATTGAAAGGGGCTGTGGGAGAGAAGAGTTTGGAGAGAGATTTCCAGATCTCTAATCTGCCCAGACAGATGTATTGCTGCACCCTGGGTAGAGTCACTTTCCTGTGGAAAAGATGAGAAACAGACAGAGGAAAATCCAGTTCCTGACTCCATATCCCTCCTGCTGGGGTGTGGCTGCCATGCGGTCTGGCCGTCAGTGTCGAGGGATCCCCACAGTGACTCCTTTCGTTCTGCTTTTTTCTAGTCTTGTGTTCAGAGACTTTGTTAGTGGGTGAGGGGAGGGAGAAGGGAGGTTAAAAATGTCTCTGTGGGCTTAGCCTGGCAGGAGAGGCCAGTCTACACTGTACAAAGAGATCCAGCCTTTCTCATCATGGCAGACTCTAGGGTGTCTGTCTGCAGGGAAAGGGCCTGGGGGAATCATGCTGTGAATGAATTAAAGCCTGTTCTGAAACCTCCACAACTGCCTTCTCGCCCTGCCAGGCTGCAGAATAACGTCCATGTTTCGCTCCAGTTCATCCCGTCTTCTCGTTGGACGTTGGGACAGGGGAGAGAAATGGCTGCAGAGGAGCCAGTTCAGGTAGGTATTATCAGGGGGTTGCTGGTGGGTTCCTCCAGGGGGGGAGAGGGACAGCAAATACGTGGAGATGGGAAGGTTTGCACAGGCTGGTTTGGAGGTGGAATCTGGTTTGCAGGAAATGCACAGGGTGGAGAAAGGGAGGAGGGACAGGGGTTGTGCTAAACCTGCTGGGAGTTATTTAATATGTGGCCTAGATTCTAGGAACAGACCCAGGAGGTTCGGCAGTGAAATGCTCTAGTTTGTGGAGCAGAAAATAACCCAGATGCATGGGGCTGGGAAAACTGACCAGACTCATAGTGCTGGAGCCTGAGCTCACTAACCAGCGGCTGCTGTGAGATATGAAGGGGGCACCCACCAGTGAGGCTTGGGGGAGATTCCCCTCCCTTCACATCCAGCTCTTCAGAATGGGGAGGTTGTTGGGCTTCCTACCAGGGAGCTGTCCCTGGACCCTGCTAGGGGCTCCATCCTGTGTCAGTCAGTGGCTAGTAGGTGTGTGATGGATCTGCTGGACCCCACTCAGAGAGCCCTCTACAGGGATGTCATGCAGGAGAACTATGAGAATGTGACCTCGCTGGGTAAGGGTTCCTGTCCCCCTCGGTTCTT